>NC_018263.1:2000367-2072154 GCF_000227135.1 Leishmania donovani | reverse complement strand
CGCAAGAGTGATGGGCGAAAAAGGGCGCGAAGGGCACCATACGAATCGGCGCCAGGGCGCATGTGTGCGCAGAGCATGCGGCGTCTCCTGCGTCCGACGCAGTGGGCTGATATGAGGGCACGGGTGCCGGAAGCATGGCATACGGCCGGGTTGCAGAGGCTCTGAAGGGCTCTCACCGGAGGCTGGCCGACTTGTTCCTCGAGCTCATTCGGCACGCGTCTGGCCCACCACCACCACCACCACCTCTTCTACCCCGCAGGGCGGCTCGTTCTCGGCGACCAGGAGATGTCGCCGCCGTGCGGCCAGAGGGTTGGGGCGCTGTGGTTGCGGAGGCGTGTATACACTGTTGCAGACGTGTTCGTGGTGAGATGGGCACGTCGGAAAACAAAAGACAATGTGTTTTACCCTTTTTAGTGTGTCGCGCTCTGATGACCTTTGTTTGACTTCACTCTCCGTCACACTCTCTGCCCCCCCTTTTTTTCCGCTCCTGTGTGCAAAGGCCCTAAAGGAAAAGGAGAGAAGAATGCGGGTAGGCTCGCCGCAGAATAGGAGGAGCCGCCGCTATGTCGGCGGCACTGAATGAGAACGTCTATCGTCACCTGTGGTGCTTCTTAGGGGTCTCGCGTTCGCTACGGTGCGGCTGGAGGTCCCGCTGTCTCTCTGTTTGTGCGTGTCGTGCAGCACATGTACCTTCTCCCCGGGGCCCACTACTTTTTTTCCGGCAGAGGTGACCTTCTGCCCATGCATCAGCTCCATCGTCTCTTCTCCAGACGTTTTGAACTGCTCAGACGCCCCTCCTTCTCGTTGGTTCTCGTCTCGTGTTCGCCACCGTGGTGCCTCCCCTCTTGTCCCGGTTGCGCGTGCCTCATCATGGCCTTTTTTTTTTGCCTGTCTTAGCTGCACAAGTGGTTGCTTCAAAAACAAACACACGCTGTCGACTTTCTTTACTTCCTTCATCGATTCTCACGTTGCGTGGGTCCATCACTACGGGCACCACAAGGTCGCGCGCACTCCAGCGTTGTGTTCGCTCCCCATTCGCCACGTCGACCTCGCCGAGAGGCTATCTTTGCCCTTCACGCGTGCTTATTGCTGCCTCCCTCTTGCGACTCGCCTCTTCGCCCCCAACAGAAAAAAGGGAAGAACTACTGCAGCGTCATGTACACGGAGAGGGACTCCTACGCACCTACCAAGGTCATGACGGAAGAAGAGCTGCAGCGCAGCGTAGATCGTCTCAGCCGTAGTAATCGGCTCACGGTCGAGCTGAAGCCTCTTGCACCGCGCAGCATCATCACCAAGGAGGCTCTCGACAAGCGTATTCATCACCTGTACGACGAGTCTCTGGAGCGGCGGCAGCGTGAGCGTGAGGAGGTGGCGCGGCAGATGGACGCTGCGATCAAGAAGGACGCCACCATTACCGTGACCAAGATTACCCCTCTCCAGGAGGAGGCTCTTGTGCGCCACCTCTACGACGAGACGCTGGCTACCAAAAAGAGAAACTTCGACGAGCTTTACAAGCAATCGACCTCACACTACGAGCGCAACACTATAAAACTGACGGCCAAGAAGCAGTTGGCCGCGATGGACCGGCTCTACCGCGAGGGGATGGAGCGAGAACGTAATAAGCACATTGCTCTGTACGAGAAGTACGTTGTAGCTCGTCAGCCGCCGCCACCGCGGCGCACAGCAGCTGAGCTAGCGGCATCTGCCGACAAGATGACGAGGGGGGAGGGTTTGACTTCTTGACACGTGTGTGTGCACCCGCACAGCGCACCGACACAGCGAGCCACTTTTACCACTGGCCCAGCATGCATGTTTCATCTCCAGCTCATGCTGCTCCCCCCTTCCCCCAAATCAGCTTCTTCTGACTTATCATGCTGCACGGTGCTGCTCGATTTCTTTGCCTCGGCCTTTGCTGCCTCTTGATGTTTATGCAAGTTTTAGTTACGCTGACGGCTTTTTTGTGCAATGTATTCCAGTGAAGGGGCGACTTGGACAGTGAACACATACGTCGGCCAAACGGCGCCTTCCTCTTGCGATCTCCTCTGCTTCCACAGCTCCTCCCCTTCTTTTTCCACAGCCAATCAGTGCACCTCGGATGCCGTCTGCACGATTTTTCCTTCTCGCTCTCTTCAAGGGTTTTCATGTGTGCTTTCCTTTTTTGTTGTTTTGGCTCGGCTTTGTATTTTGCCAAGACGGCCAGCGCTGGTGGAAGGCACCGGTCTCGGGCGCATGTGCTTGGTTGCTTGATTTGGATGGGGCTCGCAATCCTCTTTGCCCAGTTGTTCTGGGCGTTTTTCTTCATGCGTTCACTAGAATTCTCAGTTGCGCCTTCCTCCCGTTGTTGTGTGCTAGAATCAGTTCCACCCATGCAAAACCTCCCCTTCGCGCCTCCACCAAGTGCGACCGGCAATGCGGAGGGGCAGGTGATCCAGCACTCTCGGGCCTATCGAGCAGATCCATTTGTACAGCTCCTTTTGTACTGCCGTGCGTAATGAGTCTTGATGTAAGCGACGCGGCCGCACACAACCACCTGATCGAATTCACGGGGTATCTGGGTGCTGCTGTTGACGAAGCCGACTCTCTTCTCTACAGCTTTCCTGTTTTCTCTCTACTCTCAGCTCTCTCACGCTGTTGAAGGAACGGAAGCATTATTCACCGTGGAAACAGAACAACCACAATTCTGCGGAATAATACCGCACCCGCCTACTCGCCGGCGGCAGCTGGTGGTGCGTGGGCATATGCCTATCTTAGGCGAGGTTCCGTGACCCATGCCATCATACTTTTCGTTCGCGGTTTGTCTTTTCCGTGACCGTGCTAGCCCCCCTTGACCTCGCCCTCCCTCCGTCTGTTTGCATGTCTCTCTTTTCCTTGCTTTTGCCGCCCTTTTCTCATTGGCGGGCGCCTCTTCGTTTTTCTTTCGATTGTATTGCGTGTGCGTGTGCGCGATTCGCGCATCTCGTGATCGTCTCTTTATGTATTCATTTCGTGTGTTGCCTGCTCCAATGCATGTTGTGCATGTGTAGCGAATAACCTGTTGAACTTCAACGAGAGATGCCTCACTAGGGCCAGCGGCGCCTCGGCACACACACACACACACACACACAAACAAACACACACAAGACACTCCACACAAGCCCGCTTACCTTCTCTCGCTGCTGATTCATTTGCGCCTCGCTTTTCTCGTGTTGCTTTCTTTGTTATGTTCTCGCGTCTAAACGCAGACAAAAACAACACGTTGTAGAAGACAGCACGTCCGCTTACTGGGCTTCCCCCTCCACCGCCGTTTTCCTCTCTCCTCTTGCTCGTATGCGGTGGCGCTGCTGTGCAACGCAATGGACCCCACCAGCTCTTCCGCAGCGCTGGCGGAGAAACGTGAGTTGCCGGAGCAGGAGGTGCTGGAGTGGCTGATCCGCCGCGGGTTCGCCCGCGCCCACGCCGCGCTGGTGGCGGAAACCTCATCGCAGGCGCTGACGAATAATGACTCCCCTGCCAGGCAGCGCCTTATGCGCGACGGTGCCGAAGAGGTGACGACAAATGGAGCGATTCCGACGTCCGCTGAGCTTCAGGCGGCGCTGCGCGACAGTGTCGTGGAGGCCCTGTCCGCATACAGGGACTTAGCGCGCGACGACAACGTGCTCACCCTGCTAGAACGTTGGGACCCTCAGATTTGCTCTCTTTATGTGGAGCGGGCCGCGCAGCGTAGCGAGGAGAACCGCAGCAGCCTAGAGAGGCGGGCTCAGGCGGCCGAGAAATCCAACGCGCAGCTCCGCACCCGCGAGCGCGAGCTGGACGCGCAGTTGAAGCAGACTGTAGGAATCATTGCGGAGCGCCTGCAGACTTTGGCCAGCTCGTTGGATCCGATGCGCAAGGATATTCTTCTTCCGCTGCTTCGTACTGTGGCGGTGCTGGGCTCATCCGGTACTGTGCGCGCTGCTGCGCGGCACATGATGCTAACTCTCTACAAGCGGCCGATGATGGAGCATCGAATGACCATCGTGCAGGAGTGGCTGCGCGTGGCTCAGGAGGCACCATCGCGAACGCTGGAGCAGGAGCTGATTCCAGAGCTGTACACCCTCGTCAACGCACAGGCGTTTGAGCGACGGTTGCTGGCCCTCGACTGCGCCGCTGCTGTGGCGCCGCTGTTGCGACACTCTCCGCAGGTGCGTTACTCGCTGTGCCAGGGATTGCTGCGGCCATTGTGCGAGGATGACACGTCCGCGGTACGCCGCGAGCTGCCACGCTGTCTCTCCTTGCTTTGGGGTGACGCCACGACCACCGGCACCACGGCCACCATGAACTCGTCTGCGTCGACAGGCGCCATGCTGAGATCAAGCCTTGGGGGCGGACTACCGTCGGAGACAACCACCGTGCATTCATCCACACCGCATACATCTGTGGAGGGCTTGCCTGATGCCTGCACCGCGTCCATGTCACCAACGCAGCAGACTTTTTTCATGGAGCTTCTGGTGCACTTGGCGACTGACAGCAACAGCCGAACGGTGCGCCAGGCGGCGCAGACGCAGTTGTGCGAGGTGCTTTATCCGGTTTTTCTCCGGGACGGCGTGCTGCTAACGCAATTCGTGCCTCTGCTGCTGACTGTGATGGAGATGGAGGCAACGCAGTGGCTGCTGCGAAAGGGACCAGACAAAGGCAGCAGCAGCGCTGCTGCTTTAGGTACTGCCAACGCGGCCCCCATCGGGGAAAGGCAGAAGGGCCCCACGGACGAATCCAGCGCGTCTGCGGCGGCGGCACTGTCTCTCAGCAACGTCATGACACTCATCCAGCTTCTTCACGCGGCCCTTCGCTGCGTCGCCGCAGAGTTGCTGCACAGTCGTGAGGCCGAGGGCCGCCGTGATCGCTGCGAGGCCAGTGATGGCTCGAAAACCTCGTCTTCACTGTCGTCCGCCTATGCGCGTGTTGTGCTTCCCATCGCGTACAATCTGCTCTCTAACCTCCTATCCAAGGTCCATCTCGCGTCACTGACCGCAGATGGGGAAGGTGGTGCGCCGAGCGGCAGCGATGCAAGTACCCGCTTGTGCGGCCCGCTGTGCGCGCTGTGTGCTACACTCGCATCGTTGGTACCGCTACTTGGTTCGCAGGTGTGGCAGGAAGTGGCGCACTATTTGAAAGGGCCGCTCGCTTCTGGCTCTCGGCATGACGTTGAGGCTGCCGCCGTAAGCGAGGACACTTCCGAAATGACAGCAGCGCGGCCGACACCACCACCGCTACAGCCTCTCCCGCCGCAAAGCCCGGTGGGTGCCTCGCTGACTCAGCAGGATCTGGAGAGGGGGCAGCTGCTCTTTGTGTTTTCCTTCTTCCTCTTCCTCTGCGGCGACGCCGTGACGCTGCCGCAAGGTGGAACAGATGCCAGCGCGGCCGACGACGCTAAAGCGCCGGGGCGGCAGAGGCAGACCACCGACATGGACGCTTTCACCCCTTCCACGGCGCCGCCTTCCGAGTCGCTCACCCCCGAGCGCATCCGGGGGGAGAGTCTCCGCTTTGTCGCTTGGAGCATCTCGCTCGAAAGCGAGGACGTCCGCTGCCCCCGCTCTGCGCCTCTCATGGCGTGCATCCGGTGCGTGGCAGCCTTGACTCCCTTGGCGATGGAGAGCCACGAGGTGGCGTCTGGCATTTCAGGACTGGTGAAGTTCCTTGTGGCCTCGCCAGAGGTGCGGCAGCGATTGACGGCTGTGGTGCTGGCCCACGACACCTGCGCTGTGCTTGCAAGCGAGCGCCTCAAAGTAGCGTTGCTGGTTGAGCCTCTGTTGCCCCTTCTCGAGGACCCGCAGCCAGCTGTGCAAGAGGCCGCCTTGTCTGGAGTCCTGTCCGTTTCAGTTGCTCTGACCGAGCCGCGAGCGCAAGAGAAGGCCATTCGACCCGTGCTGCGTGTGGCGGACGCTACCGGATGTACCTCGCGTTTCACTCGCTGTCTGCTACAGCAGTTCTATCAGCTGATGCAGCGCATGCCGGCCGAGCCGCGCGAGGCGCTTCTCTACCCGAAGCTCTCCCTACTCATGGACTGTCTCGCCGAGCAGTGCGTGGAGCGGGTATCCCAGGAGAGCTTTAGTGCCGCGCCGGCGGCAGCGACGCCGTCGTCGTCCCTGGTATCGACGGCAGCGGGTGCACGAATCGCCCCACAGGGGCGTGCCGGCAGTGAGCAGCGCGACCTGGGTGAGCATGACTGGGAGGATACGATGCTCGTGCTTCACGCGCTGCTGAACAGCATCGTGAAGTGCGCTGTAGTGACTCCGACACTCGTCTATCGGCACCTCCTGCCCGGCATCCAGCAACTGTCCAGCGACGGTATCTTGTCTGCATGCAGCCCGTCACTGCGGTCACGCTGGCTGCGCCTGCAGAAGAACTACCAAGTCTTTATGGAAAACAACAACGCCAGCCGGCTCGCTTTGAGCGGTGCCGCCTCGGCTGGCGGAAAACCGAAGGTCGGTACATTGCTGGATCGCTTTAAGGATGAGCTGAGGCGGCGACTGTGAGCCAAAACCAAAGAACGAAGTAGAGCCGCGACCGCGTGTTGCCGACCGCCATGACCTTTTCATTTTGGCGCGGAGTTGCAGCTGGAGCGGAGCTTCGCTGCACTCCGTTCTCTTTTCTGTTCTTGGAAGGCACGCCAAGTGAGCGAGGGAGAGGGGGGGGGGGGCTGCGTAGTTGCTTGAGAGAAAAGATGAAGCATACGCGCGTGTGAAGGCGACTTGAGGTGGTGGCCTGCTATTCTCCGCCCTTTTCCCAGCTCGATCTTTTGCGGTGGTGGTGTTGGTGGTGGTGGGGAAGGGCATGTGTGCATATCGCGTTGACGCACTTGCGCTTAACGCCACTGGAATGGCAGTCGCGTATGCCCTACCTCGAACTGCCTCATTGCCTAGCGCGGTATACGACTTCCGATGGACCGGTTTGCGGGCTTGTTTTCTTGTTTCTTTCGTCAGTGTTTCTCCTCATCTGTGCTGCGCCCCTACCCCCTTTTCTCTTACCTTCTCTGAGCAGGACAGGCTCGCAGGCGTCCGTCAACACACTATCGTTTCCGTTGGTCTCGGCTGGAAGCGCAGTCGGCGCGGAGGCCAGCAACACCTGCGCGCGCACACGCACTCCTCCTCTTCGTTCATCAGTGCTGATGGACTCGCACGTGCACGCGTAGCGAAACGTGCAGAACGCCTTCATTGATGCATTGGTGAGTGCAGAGCGCCTTCGTTTGGGAAAGGAAGGAGAGAACACCGTTGCAAAACGGCGAAGATACCCCGGAACCGCCACGCGCACAACACAGGGGCGCGCGCGAACGACGCGTGAAATGGGATGTTCCTTATCAGCTGGAACGTGGCGGGGTGGTCGTCCACCTCGCAGGCGATTCGAGAGAGCTTTGGCAGCATCCATGACTTCTTCGCATGCACCGAGGCAGACATAATTTGTCTTCAGGAGTGCAAAGGCACGCTTGCCAAGCTGAGCGCGTCTCCCGTGGACATGGGGGCTAGCGATCCGCCCGTGAGCCGCCGACCCGTTGTCGCCCCCCTAGAGCGGCTGGCGGCTCAAGAGAAACGGCGACGGTTGGCTGGGTCGGTCGAGGGTGATGCATCCACCGTCAGCAGTGGCGGTGGTTGCAACGACGGCATTGACGGCTGGGAGTCGTTCTGGTCCCTTAGCGGCAAGCAGCACCGCGGCTTCAACGGTGTCGTGACGTTTGCGCGGAAGGGCCTCACGTGGCGATGTGACAGTCAACCCTTTTCAGAGGATGCGTTCAACGAAGAGGGCCGCGCTGTGGTGACGTACCACAGCGCCTTTGTGCTCGTGAACGTGTACGTGCCAAACGCTCGCGGCGGGGCCCGGCACACCTTCAAGCTCCGTTTCCTGTACGCCTTGGAGAAGAAGATGGAACAGCTGCGCAAGGACACAGGGAAGCCGGTCATCCTTGTTGGCGATCTGAACATGACGTATTGCGCGCACGACGCCGCCTGGTCTCTTCGGCGCATCCACCTGGGCACTCTCCTGCAGTTGCAGACGTTTGCCGAGGTCAAGGGAGACACGGCGTGGACTGCCGCGCTCCCCCATCTTTCGAAAGCGGCCGTGAAGCGAGTGGCAAACATGATCGCCAGTCATTTGTGTGCACAGGCGCAAGAGATAGCTGCGTCCATGGACAGCAGCGCTGCCACGGCTGGGTCGTCTTCTGGCACTGGCGTTGTTTCCGTTGATACGGAGGTCAACTCGAGTGACAACACGATCGATCGAGAAGCGCTGCAGCGACTCTGCACACTTCTCCCGCCGCGAGGCTCAGGCGGAACTGGCAAGGGAGTGCACGATTACGAATCACCGCCAGTGTCGCTGCGGGCCCTTTACGACGTCGGCTTTCGCTGCGCGTACGCCTCCGATTTCGTGAAAAGTTCCCCGTGTCTCCACAACAGTGAACTGTACGCGGTGGTGCAGTTCTGCGGACTAGCCCCGCACTCGGATGCGTCGGCGGAGTTCATGGGCCGGCTTCTCCAGCTCCGCCTGCCGGTGTCTTCCTCAGCAATGCCCCAGCGCTTGCCATGGACCTCGCCCACAGATGTGGCGGCTCGTCAAGCAGGGATTTCGCAAGTACGCATGTGGGACACTTTTCTGCTCACGAGAGAGATGATTGATGCGTACTCTACCGCTCCGGCGGACTCACCACTGATTGATGTGATGCTGCTGCGCGAGGTGGAGCGCCCAAGGCTGCGGCCCTACTGCCCGTGCCCGTACACGTGCTGGGATCAGTCACGCAACCGCCGTCTCGAAAACGAGGGCACGCGACTCGACTACATCCTCGTTGACTCCGCACTGCTCCCTGCGGTGGTGTGCCGCGCAGAGACAGCCAACAATGTCCTTGTCGGAGTGCCGGAGCGGAGCTCATCTGCGTCTACTGCGCCGGAGCCATCGGTGGATCGAGAGGACTTTTTCAGCGAACTGCATGGTGCGCGCTACCGGGATGGCGTGATGCGTGCGATGGCCAACGGCGCCTACCCCCCGGCGCCCTTCGATGGCACCGGGATGCCGGCGCTGAGTGAGCAAGCGCGAGAGCTGTGCTTTGCCGGCTTGCCCTCTACCGGCCTTTTTGTCACTCCACCGCAGTTCAGCGATCACATTGGCGTGGGCCTGCTCCTGGACTTGGCTGCACTCGGCACCGAGAGCGAGCTACTCCAGCGTTCCGGCAAGGTGATCGAGGACCACAAGTGCATGTATCGACCACCCGTCGGGCTGCACACCTTCTTTGCCGCCGCGGCCGCCAAGAAGGCTGTGGTCTCCGTCGCCACGCCGCCTGTGCAGAGAGAGGTGGCTGCCGATGACAAAGGCGTGCGCGAGGCGGAGGGCAGAGTAGCCGGACACAAGAGAGCTGCTGACAGCTGCGCACCGCTTTCTTCCTTCAGCGCTAGCACGAGCGCGAGGGCCGGGCCAACGGTAGCCGATTCTCGCACTGAAGACGGTGCCGCCGTTGCTTGTGGCAACGCAGATCCGTGTATCATTGACGTGGATTCACTGTGAGCAGTGCGGTCGACGGGGCGGGTTGATGTGTGCTGATTTTTCTGCTGCCAATTGTTCTGATTCGTGGCTGTAAATGGGGGAGAGGAGGGAGCAGCGCAGCGTCAAGCTACGCGAGCACGAACGCGTGTGCGTTCAGGTGACCAGGGCAGTGGTGGTGGGAGGGCAGGCGCTTCGGCGCACTCTGTTTCTCGTTCGCATGATAGTTTCACCTTCTGTGCAAGGCGCAAGCACCACAAACGACGACGGCTATCTAGACCGTCGACGGCCGTCCGTTGCGTCTGGTGCGCGACACGAAGTCGAGACGTGCAGAAAAGGAGCACAAGAAACCGACGAAAATGGCGGAAAATCTCCACTACCAAGCTTTCGCTTCGCACCATTGTGGTGCCACGCTCAGCGAGTTGCTCAGCGTGCGAGCACGTTTCTCCAGGGAGGAGGGAGGAGGGGTGCGATTTGTGCGGCATGGATGCGCGGCGTGTGCACGCGATGTAGCAAGACGCGTCCCCTTCTTCCTCCTACACCCCTCCCCCGTAAAACACAGAGAGACGGTGACACTCAACCCATCAACTGCTACTACGCTCCTCCTCGTCTTCCTTCTCTTCACGACGCACCTGCTTCTTACTTCCCTGCCACCTCTCCATCATCTTCGCTTTTTTATGTGTGGTGGTGGGCACTGCCTGAACGCGGCCCAGGAAAAAAAAAACAAAAGCAAGGACCCAAAACCAATACAGGAGGGCGAGCAAGCAGCCCTGAGCGGCGTTGGTGTCGGCGGCAGAGTCTGCATCAGTGCAAGGTTGACGCACGGTTGTCCAATTGTGGGCTTTGTGGGCGGGCCCGTTTTTCTTCCTCTTTCTTTTAGTTAGTGGCCCTTTGCTACTGGTGGCGGTGCTGGTGGGAGCTCCTCAAAGCCTCTGCATCCGTTGCCACACACATACACACACACACACACTCAGGCAAACAGCCAGACACCCACCCACATCATCTATCCGTGCTGCCAGGGAGAAGAAAAAGTGTCTTAACGTGCGCCCACTTTGTTTTTATTTCCCCACTGTCGTGCCCGTTTCTTCGAAGTTTCGTCTCTGACCTTGCGCGTCGCCTCCGGTGTTCGTCTCCCCGCCTCTCCGCTCGCTTGTATACTCCCCCTCTTCCACCGAATAACTCTCTCTCTCTCGTTCCTTTGTGTAGCTGGGTGCGTGCGAGTGCATCCAATTCGTGATTCCCTCATCCTTACTCTTCCGACGAGGCAGCTAATCGGTTCGGCGGCTCTTTTTCGCCAACTTCGTCTTGTAGCGCTCATCCTCCCTCTCTGTTAGGCGCAGGTTTTTCGATCCAATGAACGGCGCGGCGCTTATTGAGCAGGCCACTTTTGTCACGGAGCGGGCGTGGGAATATGCGAGCAACACGACCTCCGTCTTCAACAAAGCCCGCTCGCTTGTCGCCGGGGATGCACAGTTCTTCTCGGTTGCACCTAGAGTCGATGATCTTCGACGCAGCCTGAGTTCGGAGTCGCTCCATGACAAGCGCGATGGCATGAAGCGCATCATCGCGCAGATGTGCAAGGGAAGTGACATGCGCCACTTCTATCCTGACGTAGTCAAGAATATCCACGTTCCCTCGATCGAGCTGCGCAAGCTCATCTACGTCTTCATTGTCTATTATGCTGAAGACTGCCCCAACGAGACACTTCTGTCTATCTCTGCCTTTCAGAAGGACCTGCTTGACCCCAGCATGCATGTCCGCGCCCTCGCCCTCCGCATGCTCGCATCGCTCCGCATTCTTGCCATTCAGCCGGTGGTGATGGTTGCCGTGAGGAAGTGCGCCGATGACATGGCACCGCTGGTGCGCAAGACGGCCGCCCTCGCGCTTGTGCAGATGCACACGGTAGCTCGCCAAGACCTGGACCGTGACACCGTGCGCCAGCTACTGCGAACGTTTCTGTCTGATCGCAACCCTGACGTGGTCGGCGCAGCCGCGCTGGCGTACACGCGGATCTGCCCGGATGAGTGGGACCTGGTGCACGGCGTGTACCGCCGCCTGTGCAGGATTCTCAAGGATTGTGAGGAGTGGGGTCAGGTGGTGCTGCTGCGCCTGTTGCTGCGCTACGCTCGCCGGCACTTCGTGGATCCCAGTGGGCCGTTTGCGGCCAAGGCTGCCCGATGCAGCCGTGGCTCCTCGAGTTCCAGCGGGGAAGGGACGGACAGTGACGACGACGATGCAACGTCCTCGTCTCGCTCCTCCTTCAACATGACACCGTCACGGGGGCGCGACGCCAACAAGAGCGACGCCGCCGCTGATGCACAGATGGATCCAGATCTGCTGCTGCTTCTCAACTCGACTCGGCCGCTGCTGTGGAGCATGAACAGCGCCACGGTAGTCGCGACCATCGCGCTCTTATGCCACTGCGGCACACGACGCTTTCAGGAGGCGTGCGTGAAGCCGGCGATGCGACTGCTGAATACGTGCACCGAGGGCCATATTGCCGTGCTGCATGTCGTCTACGCCCTGGTGTTGCTGCAACGCGATGCATTCCTTCCGTACCTGAAGAGCTTCTTTTTGCTCCCCCTGGACGCGGCCGATGTGCGGCACGTTAAGCTACGCATCCTCTCCCGCCTGGTAACGCCGGCCACCTGGACGGAGGTGTCTCGGGAGTTCCGGTCCTACCTGCGGCAGTACAACGACGCCGCCGTTGTCGAGGCGATTCAAGGGCTGGCGCAGGCTGTGCAGCAATACCCACCCTTCGCAGCACACACCATCCGTCTCGTGACCCCGCTGCTCTCAAGTCGGACCAGCTCACCCGCTGTCGTCGCGGAGGCTGTAGCGGTGCTGCGGGTGCTCGTACTGCAAGGCACCGACCCCGTGCGCATCTCTCGGCTTGCCTGCCAGCTGACACTTGACATTATGGAGCAGCGAATCACGGAGCCGTCGGCGGTGGCGACAATTCTCTGGTTGACCGGCGAGAACATATCCAAGCACCCCTCCATGGCCGCTGCGGCGCCGGACTGCTTCCGCGTGTTTGCGAAGCGCTTCGGTGGCCTCACTTCGGAGGTGAAGCGACAGGTTCTCACGTTGGGCTGCAAAGTGTGGGTGCACTTGCAGGGCAGCAGCGAACTCTCGGAGCGCTTCAAACGGGTGTACCACTACGTCGCAGAGCTAGCCAAGTACGACGATGACTACCGAATTCGTGACGAGGAGCGCCTCATTGAAGCGACGTTTGATCGGCAGAGCGACACATTCGCAGGTGTGCAGACCGCGCTGATGCGTGAAAAGCCGCTGCCAGACGTCAACGACCCATACGCCGATCGAGCCGGCCTGGAGATTGGTACCTTCTCCCGGCTGCTAGGGTCGGCCGTGCGCATCTACGACCCGCTGCCGACTTGGGCGACGGAGGCGACAGATGGGGCACTACGCCGCTCCATCGAAGAGATGAACGCGACTGCCGCCGCGGTAACCATGTTTGAGTCCACCTCCGGTGAGGAAGAGAGCGGCAGCAATAACAGCAGTGACACGGAAGGGGAAGAGAGCGACGACAGCGACGGCGCAGCCTCGCCGTCCGGCTCCTACGAGTCCAGCTACAGCGGCTCCAGCGACGTGGGTGATGTGAGCGGCAAGTCGAGCTCCGCGTCTGACAGCGATGCCGCGGCTCCGTGCGGCGCTTCAGCGGCGCAGAAGGCCGGCAGCGGTGCTGGCACAGTGAAAGCATCGCCGCCCAAATTCACGGTGAAGGTCACGATGCAGTCGGCGCCACCGCCCGCTCCTCCTCCAGCTCCAGCACAGGCGGGTGAAAAGACAGATGCCGTGCTTGCTGTCGTTTCAGAGCTGCCGCCATCGCCACAGACGGTCACGGAGCCTCACTCAGTCGTAGAGGCGTAGGCGACAAGTTTGTGCTTATTCTTTCCCTCCCTCTATTTGTGTGCCAGCTGTAGGTGGTTCAGTGCAGCAGCTCTCACATTGATACCGCAGTGGCGCGCTTGCGGAGGAGGGGATAGGACGAGAGGGCCGCGTGTCGAACCTGCTTGCATCTCTCTCTGTGCGTCTGTGGCCTTGCTGTTGCTGCCCATGTTGAGCCATCGACTGTCTTGATGGCGGCTCTCCGACCTCTGCTCTTCTTTTTTTTTGTTTGCTCATCGCTGCTCAGACGCTCGAGGGGGGAGGGTGGCGGCGCTTGCGGACCGAAAGTCGTCAACGTCTTTTAGGTCCACCAGCTCCCTTCTCTTTCGCCTTTGTGGAACAAGAGCGGAAACAGACTAAAGGAAAGGGAAAAGAGTTCACAGAAGTACACCCGCACATCCGCGTACCAGGAGACACGCTGCGCGATTCACTCTCCTCCCCCACCTGCTCTTTAGTAGCAACCGACTAAACCCAACAAAGTGGTATTCGAGAAACACACACACACACACAGGCATACCCTCCCCCCCCCCAGAAAAAAACGAGCGGACCCCGCGAGCAAGCACCCACAGCGCGCACCGCGGGCGAACGCCACCCTACAGCGTGCCTTCACTGCCTCTGTGAAATGAAGTGACGACAGTCGGTAGAGCCAGCCAAGGAAGCAGCCAAACTCATTCCGGGTATAGCCTGCACTCCATCGCTGAAAGTAGTCATTGGTGCAACACCCGCCCCTTCTCTTTGCTCTGCACATCAGGGAACACGCCAGGATTCTGTTTGCATGAACTGTATGCGCTCACCCCGTCGATCTTCTTTGGCTTGACAGGCGACGGCGACAGGGTGGGGTGGCGTAGTGAGGTGATATCCCGCGACCGTTCCAGCGTACCCTCGATGGAGGGGAGGGGTTCACCTTTCTAGGTCGTCAAAACGTTTGGATGGAAGGATTGACCTTCCGCAGTCATGTGATGGCCCTACACGCTGCGGTGAGAGGGAGAGATAAACTTCTGTTGCGCCAATCGAGCCTTTTCCCTTGGCCTCGGTCTAGGCACATATCACGGCTTTTAGGCATGTGGCACACCCGTGCTTTTTCTCGTACATGACGCACCTCCACGTCTAATCCTTTGTCCCTCCGTATCTCTCTCGCTTGCACTTCTTGGCACGCTTTTCTTTCGTTTCACTCTTGCTTGTTTACCCTGCCTTCGCTTCCGTGTGCCTTCTATGGTGTGGTATGGGGGTATGACGGATCGGTCGAGGGCCTGCGCATCGGTGACCCCTTGCCTCTGTTCGCCTCTTCCTTGCGCTATCCATCTCGCTCTCTTGCCGGGGATCCTCGCATATTCGATAGTGATGAGGGACCTGCCTTCCTTCCCACAGACGTACTCCGCTACATCAAAGCCTCTACCTCCTCGTAGGAAATCAAAGAAGAGAGAAGCGTCGGTTGTAGACGTTACTCGGCGACGTCAGCGCTGCCACCCTCACCACAACAGGCCTTCGCAATAGACATCCACCCCTCGCCTTGACACACGCACAACAGCGAGCGCATATCATTAGACGCGCAACCCGCCACAAAAGACGTTTTATTGTGGGCACGACAAGCAAGTGCGCGCCAGTGGCGGCGTGCTTGCTATACACGTATACCAACACACGCAGCCGGACGCCGACCCGATTCCTTCACATCAAAAGCTGTCGGGAGGGGGTGTGCGAGAGGAAGCGGGTGCGAGCATCGCCGTTGCCCGTCTCTCGTGTTTTACATGGTTGCCTACCTTGAGCTCGTAGGGCCAGTGCAACTCACGCGCCCCACGACCGTGGGCGCCTCTTCACACACACGCACATACCTATACATATACAGACACACTCACGCCGCTCCGACTCTCTCTGCACCTGCAGCGCTCCTCTGGCGAAAGAAGCTTCTAGTGCTGACGTGCATTTTCTTCTTGTGAGGCCTAGATTACTTTTTGATCTCCTCGCCTACTGACCTTTCTCGTCGAACCTTTTTCCTTGATTGGCTTATCACCTCGTTTCTTTCGGTTATTGGGCTTGCTTGTTGTTCCCGCCCCCTCCCCTCTGTGTCTTGTCAACTGCATCTTTCAGCAGCCTGTCAACTCTTCTGTACATAGCCGCCTTTCCCCGCTGAGGTCTCCCTCTCTCGAGGGCTTGCCCTTCATTGTCTGTTTTTTTTTTTGCCTGTCTCCTACAGAATTGCACTTGCCACTGCCGCGCACTCGCCCCCTTCCTCCTTTCCTGAACTGCGGTGAAGTTCTGTTATTGTTGCTGTTCTCCTTTTTCTGGCTGCGCTTTCTCTGTGTATCTCTTTCTTTTTTCTCTAGGGTGGGGGTGCGTTGCCGGGTGGGGGCACAAAACCTCCGCGAAGTGTGTGTTGCACCTACGCCTACACCGTGCTGTGCTCCTCATAGCACCTCTCATTACCGCATTCGGCCCGGTTTGATTTTTTTGTCTTGCATTGTGAGTGAGTTGTAGCTTCGTGCAGGTCGCTTCAACCTCACCTTACCTCACTCTTGGTGTCTGGCGGGGGAAGTTGCTTGACCCTGCTGCAGCTGCTGCATGTGCTGCGGTCTGCTGGCTCCTCATTTCTTATCTCATCAGCCAGCGCCTGGTCGCTGTGGTCGCACGCACTGGTGTTCTGCTTGTGTGATTTTCTGGTGAGTTTGTGTTGTTGAGCTGGCGCCGCTGGCGTTCTTTTTTTGTCGTCGTTTTGGTCGGCTATTTCTCGAAGCGCGTGCCCACTTCCGTTTGCTTCCTCATCCTCTCCCGTAACCCCGCTCCCGCTTCCCATCGCCTCGTGGAAGGGCATCTCGTTGTCGCCTATCGCTTATACTATCCAGCTCTCTGCGTGCCACACGGAAGAAGTAAAACGAATAACTCGTTAAGTGCATCGCTCATGTCGTTTATGGAGGAGATGAGTGATGCACCCGTCAGCATCACAGGGGAGATGTGGTTGTGCGCTGACAGCGCCGGTCCGTTGAAGGTTGGGGCTGGCCGCGGGCTCAAGAACTTCATCACCATCGAAAAAGACCGCTTTTGCGCCTACTCCTCCCGTAGTGAGCAGAGTAAGCAGATCAAGCAAATCGCCTTCCGTAGCATGAAGCGCGTCGCGTGGTTTACTCATCACCCTAAGCTGCCAGGGCGCGAGCTGGCAGCGAGCACCACCGCCGCCACCCTGCGACGCGGCGCCCGCAAGGACCCGCTCGCAGCGACATACTACTATCTTGTATTGGAGTTTCTGCGCGACAACACGATCCCTGGCACCGTGTCGCTGGGCAAGCGCGAGCGCATCGTGCTCTGCACAGATGACCATCAGGACTTTTCAATTTGGCGAAAATTTGCGGAGCTCTATGAGTGCCCGCCTGTCCACGAAGGGTTTGTGGAAGGCCGCGACAAGAAGACCCTGAGGGCACAGGCGCCTGCAGGTGGTGCGCGAGATCATGACGACACCACCTCGAGTGACGACGACGACTACGAAGGGCGAGACCTCGGCGGCGGCAGCGCCGTGGGTCGTCGCTCGCTCGACCTGTGGAAAAATCGATGTGTGGCGCTGGTTAACGACTTTGCTCACTTGTCGAATCCGTCCTTGCAGGTCGAAAACGCTGACGTCTTCGACACGCCGGCGAGCTGTGGCGGGCTCGACTGGGACGTTCACGTAGAGTCCGTGCTGCACGCCATCGAGCAAGACATGCGTCCTTCGATGAAGGTGGTACCAGCTCATTCTACCAGGGGCGCTGCTGCGGGGCCGTCGTCCCTGCTCTCTTCGCCGTCGATCGCCCCGAGCAGCATCCATCCCTGTGCGGCAACAAAGGGAATGATGGAGACGGGCTCCGACGAGATGCATTCGCTGGCGAGCAATCTGCAGGTGGAGCTGGAGCAGTTTCAGGCGTTTGCGGCTGAGGTGGGAGCACTAGTAGAAGGCAGGGAGCTGAAGACGACAAAGATATCGCCTGACGCACTCAATGCCTACGTAGAGCGTCTGAGGAAGATGCCGACACCAGCAGAGCCAGCCGATAGCGTCGCGGCACAACGAGGAGACAAGACGGAGGCCAACGCCGGTGCAGCGGCCGCCGACCTTGCAAAGCTGGAGAGCGCCTGTGTAAATGCGGTACGGAGCTTTAGGGAGAAGGTGCACACAAGCGTCCTTCCTCTGTCACAGGAATGGAACCGCGAAAAAGCAGAACAGCAGGAGCGGGCGGCCCTTCCGCAGCGTGTGGAGACAACCGTTGCCGTTCTTATCGACGAACTCGCCCGCGCCACCGCGGATGTGTCTACCCTCAAGGAGTCTCTGGCCACAAGCATAATCCCCACCACGGTCTCTTCGGCAACAAGCGTGCCCCTGGAGCTGAATGAGCTTCGCAGGGTACTCAACCAAAAAGAATTGGAGGTGGAAACGTTGCAGCAGAAGCACTTCGACGCAAGCCGCCACACAAAGCAGCTCTCTCGCAGGCTCGAAGAGCTGGTCTTCTCGTATAGTGACGTAGCGCATGACATGCTGCGGTCACAGTACCGCGAATACGCGTCTCTGCGGAACCTGTTTCTCAGAGCACTGCGCGGCGAGGTGTCTCTAGACAATTCGACGCCCGCCGAGGCATCTTTGGGAGCGAGTGGCTCATTCGGCGGCATGAGCGAGGCCTGTTGCTCGAGTCATTTGTCTGCGTCTAGTGGCGTGCAGAAGCTGGTAATCTCTGCCGCTCACTTGGAGGCGATCCACGCCCTCGAGCAGGAGCGCGCTGCTGCCCGCGAGAGGCAACGCGAGCTAGAGGAGGTGGTGAAGGAGTTGGAGGTGCTAAGACAGGAGCGTGATGAAGAGATTGCCAACCTCAAGTGCAACTTTCTCGCAGCCGGGGAGGCGTGGGAGAAGGACGTCGCCATACTGCAGGCAAAGCTGTCAGCACTGCAATCTGCCATCCCGCGAGGAGCACTGCTGCTTCCCGCCTCTTCGCTGGCAACCAATACTGCAGTGAAGGCCGGCATAGCGCAGAAACTTCAATCAACGCAGCCGCACACTCCTACTGGGCCTGCAGGCGCCCTTGAGAGCACCGAAACCGTGACGCCGTTGTTCGCCGAGGGTCACAAAGCACTCCATAAACTGACGACGCTTCTCACAACGACCCCGAAGGAGACCGTTCTCGAAGCCGCTGTCGTGTCCCAGCGACTGCAGGCTTTCTACGATTGGGCGCTTGAAGCTGTCGTACCTCTTTCCTCAACTTCTGTGTCCGACGGCTCAGTTCTCGAGATGATAACCAATGTTGTCCACGCCTATCACGCACTCTTGCAGCAGACATCCACCATTTACACAGCTACCAAATCAGACACGGATGACACTCACGTGGATGTCCTCCGACTTATGAGGAACGAGCACGAGCAGTTTAGAAAGTTGTGGGGCATCCTGGAGGAACACCTGCTCATTCATGGGGCGGGAAGCTTTCACGACAGCGGCCACCAGCAATCGTCAGAACGCATGGCTCTCTCGTTTTCCTCACCTCCAACCATGGAGGAGCTCGATCAACTACCGCCCTTTATAGAAACGCTGTGCACCAATGCGGCTCTCTACTCCAAGCTAAAAATCCGTAGCGGAGGCGTCCCCATCGCTACTTACATTCAAGACCTTGAGAAAAAGTCCGCACAACTGGAACAGCAGCTTCAGCATAAAGAGCAAGAAGAGAGATCCCTCAGCGCGCTCATAGCAACGTTCCAAGATAACAACACCCCGCTATTCAGCAGCCACGCAAACTCCCCGCTTGCTGCGTTGGGTGCGGACGCGCCGGCGTCGCCGTCTGTCGCGGAGGCGATTGCGCGCGCGGCCGCCGATGCCGCGGAGCGCGAGCGTGCACTGCGCGCCGAGGTCGCCGCGGCGGAGGAGCGCCTGCAGGCGATGGAGGAGCGCCTGGAGGCGGCGAGCGCCGAGCAGCAGCAGCTGCAGGCGGACCGCGACGCGAAGCTGCGTGATTGGGTGACCGAGCGTTTTCTTTATGGGTGGCAGATGTGTTTGAGGGCGTTGGAAGCTGAGGAGTTGGAATCACGTTATAGATGTGTTGTGGGTTGTTTTGGTATTTGTCCTTATGTGGCGATCGCGTCATCGGAGGCTGAGAAGATGCTGGAGATTCGAGGGATGGTGGGTGGTAGTGCTGATGAAGTGGTTAGACGGGTGCGGGCACTGTTGGCGGAGCTTAACAGTTTACGCGCATTTGCTAGAGAAGCTCAGGAGAAGGTTTTTTGGTACGAGGATGTAAGGGTTCGCGTTCCGTTAATAAAGCTTAGCGACTTTGTGCGAGAGCGTGAGGGCACCGGCGAATGCTATCATCGGGATGACGCATCGGTTCCGTTTCTTGCAGAGACGCTGCGAAATAGCTTCCAAGCGCTACAGTGCTTAGATTCCGAAGCTCTGGCGCTGCGTGAATCGTTCTCCTCAATGAAAGCGTTAGTAAAGGAGTGTGGCACAGCGGTGAATGAGAGCGTGGAGGCCTTGCGAAAGGCGCTGCCGCGTGCTGCGTGTGTGGAAAATGCGTCGCCATCGCAGCCTCAGTCCACTCTGCCAGTGGAATGGGGTCTGCGTGTGGCCTGCCGCGGCCTAGCTGCCTCGGTTTCTGAAGCCGTACACTGGCAAGGGGAGCTGACGAACATTGTAAAGGCGACTTATCGAATTCTCATCGCCTCTAGTGGCGGTACGGGGGTGCACGGCGCCCCTGTTAGCCACTGTGACAACCCGTCCTTCGCGGAATACAGTCAGTTGCCCCGACTCGCGGCGCAGGCATGCTCGGAGCGGTTGCATTCTCGTCGCTCTGCCTCTGTTGAGGATGAACTGGCTGCTGTTACGCAACAACGAAACGATCTCGCCGGCACGGTGGGTGCTTGCTGCGGGTCCTTGCGTAGCGCTATTTCCGTCACCACCCCAGGCAGAGTGGGCTCTCTTCCGGCTACGGCGACGTCGCTGACGTGCGATGAGGCGAAGTCTGCTCTCAGAGACATCACGGTTCTCACGAGTAGTATCTTGCACGATTACGCCCAAAGCATGGAGCACACTTTGGCGGTACTAACCCCGCTTGCAAGCATCGCGGCGAATACAGCCGACGCCTCGTCCTCTTTCGAAATGCTGGCTGCAGCGACAGAGGCCGTGCGAGCCCGCATCAAGCACATGGAGCGGTGTCAGCTTCATCACTTACATGTGCGTCAATGCGGTGAGGAAGGGAACGCAAAGGCTAGGAGATCGATGCAAGACCAGTTGTTCGCACTAAGTGAGGTATTCGAGGCTGGGGAGCTCGCGCGCAGAAACGAGCAAAAGGAGGAAGCAGTTCCTCTGGCAGATGTAGCGCAGCAGCAGCAGCCGTGGGATGCTGTCGTCGAAGTGCTCAGCAAGTTCGCTGAGGATGTTGGTGCCACCGTGAGGGCACAAAACGGCTCCGAATCACAGAACGTTGATAACGCCGAGGTGCTTTCACCTGTGCGGCAAGCCATTTCACTGTCAGCCTCAGCTAAGACCCAGGAGGAGCTTCAAGGCCGTCTTTCGGGCATTCTGGATGCTTGCAAGCGGCGCGCTGCTGAGCACCATTGGGCTGAGGCGACGGAAGGTCGAATGGCACTTGATCGGGAAGATTTGCGTGCATCCGTCACGACCGGCGAGCACAGCCTTGAAAAAATGCAGGCTCAAGTAAATGAATATCAGAAGCCGATGGCGACGATGGAAGCGGCGCGTGCAGCCCTCGGGCAGTCTACAACGCAAATGCAGCTCGTCGCCGCTCGTGCACTCGAGGAGACTCTCGATTTTGGCTTGCGAGAACGGGCTGCGTCTGAGTCCGGCGCAAGAGCCCCGACAGGCATGGGCGAACGACTGGGAGAGGAGATGTACCTTGTACAGCCGCGCATGGACGCCATGCAGGATCGTCTCAACGACACCGAGGTGCGCGACTCATCTCAAGTCATGGATGCCGGTGTGCTGCTTGAGGCGGCGGGGCAAGTGCGGTCTCTCGAGGACGTGATGCGCATCGTCTCCTCTTACAGCCTTGAGTACAAGACGAAATCTCTTGAGTTCAAGGAGTCGCGTCTCCGCAGCGAGATAGTGCAGGATTGGGCGGCGATGATGGTTCCGTCGGCAATCGAGCTGCGGCTGCTACGTGCCATCGTGGCAGGGGTGGACCGTCCACTTCCGGGTACCGCTCTTGCCGATCTCCCCGCGCACGGGTCAAGTATGCGTCGTGAACTTACAGAGGCAGAGCACTTGCTGGGGGCTGCGGTGTCAGACCCCTGCGCCGAGGAAGCTACCCGTGAGGCGCTTCTCGGGGCGATGGGCCAGGCCTGCCAGCTGCTCCTTGAAGCACCACCAGAGAGGGCGTTGGATACTGCAGCGCGACATGGAACGGCATCATCCGCGGAAGAGTGCCCCGCTGTCACGGCCGCAGACGCGGTATCCACGACGGATGTGGGCCGGGGCACAGCGCCCAACAAGCTTGCAGACACTGTGTATGCTGTAATAGAGGAATGCGGTGACCGCGCTGCTGCGAATGGTACTTTATGCACAGGCGAAGAGTGGTACAGCTCCGTCGCGCGGGTGACGCAGACGCTTTGTAGTGCCTTGTCTTCCGCCGGGGTTGCTGTTGCCGTTCCTGGTGACCACAGTTTGATGGCGGGCCATCCTTCCTGCGTTTCGCCGGCTTCACAGCCATCAATGTTGCACTCTCTTGTATCCGCTGCCGAGCATGTTTCGAAATACACGACGGATACCACTCGACTCCTTGAGGACTTGCGCGAGTCTTTGCAGGATTGTCTGTCGAGCACCGAGTGTTGCCTACCAACTCTCGTCGCGGCTGTGGTGGAGGAGGTGGCGAGTCTTCGTGCGGCGTCTCAGTTGGCTGCCGAGGAGCAAAAGCACCGCGACCACGAGCTCGACGCCCTCAGAACACTGCTGCAGGAAGCATCGGCTGTCTTCTCGGACACCTCGACTTTTCGTTCTACGCAGTCCCCTAACTTTTTGGCGAAATGCATGGCGTACGCGAAGGAGTGCGCGAGGCTGACGGCGCCAGAGTGCGAGTTAAGCAGCGCTTTTGGCGCCGCATCAGCGCAGAGGCCGTCGTTGGAGGATGCGCCCTTTTCACTGGGCGATCGGGCGGCTGAATTGCAGCGGGATGGGGTGGAGCTGCGAGAGGTGGAGGCTCTAAAACTGCAGGGGCTAGTTTGCACTCTGAGCGTCGAGGTACTACTCGCAGAAGAACGCGCCGCGCGTTCGATAATGGTTGCTGAGGAAGCTACGAGTCGTCTCCATGTGCTGTGCGATCCGCAACTCCGAGAACTGGGCTTCCTGGTGGAAAGGGTACTCGCGCGGGCAGCTACGACCGAGGCGCAATGCGCGCAAAAGACAGCTCAGCACTGCTCCATCCTCGCAGCGCAAGAGCCATTGGCTATCACTGCGTCTGGTTTGGTGTCCGTTCAGGAAGACTGTTGTAGAGCGCTCGTCGAGAGCGAGGGTGACGCGTCATGCGCTGCTGCGCCGACGCGCTTTAAACCAGAGACGTTGAATATCTTGGAGCAGGAGGCCGTACTCGTCCCTCGTGTTGTTCAAGCGCACGGGCGCTTGACGGCGACGTGCGCTGTGCTGCGCAGAGACTTGGACGCTGCGAAAGCGGTTTATGAGCAGGCGCTTGCGGAGGTACAGGCGGAACTCGATATTGCGCGAAGCAGGTCGACAGAGTTGGAGGCACACCTTGAGCATGTCTTTGACGCTATTGAGGCTCTTGGCTCCCTTCTTTTCCCCCATGAGGAAGCCTCTCTGCGGGATGCCTCCTGCTTGCCGCGCCTCGCGGAGGCATCCGGGCAGCTCGTGCGTACTGCTGCCGCAGACGCCGCGGCCCGGTGCCGCTTGGAGAAGGACGCTTGTGACGCTGCCGCCGCGTTTGCAGAGCTGCAGAGGCAGTGCGCCGCTGCTGAGGGTAATGTCGAAACGCTGAAGGAGACGGTCCGTCGCTATGAGCGTCAGGAGGCGGACGAGATACAGACACTGAAGGCTTCGGCGAAGACCGCGGCGGAGGCGTACGCCGGTATGGTGACGGCATTGTGCTTATCCGCCGAATTGGTGCCCTCGGCCGCGTCAGCTGCCGCGGCTGTAAGTGAAAAGCAGTGGGCAGCCGTGGTGCACGCGGTACAGGCGGCAGTCGAGGAGGGCGGGCGCCAGACGAGCGATGCGGCGGAGCTACGTGTGGAGATGACAATCCTGCAGTCCCGCATGGTTGAACTCAAGGCTGCGGTGCTGGAGGCGGAGGCCCGAGAAGGCAACCTGCTGCAGCGCCTCAACGCCCTCATGATGTCCTCAGGGCCGCTGAAGGCAGCTGTGACGGCGGTGATGGCCTCGCGCGAGTGCGACCTTGAATCACTGGAAGATGTTGCGCTTGCCATGCACGCTGCCGTGCAGCTTGTAGAGCGTCAGCAAGGCAACATGAATCAGCTGATAGCTGGCGGCGGAGATCTGCGCAGCGATGCCGAAAGTCTCCATGGCAGGTTGTGTGGGGTAGCGGAGGAGTGCGGCGTGGCAAGGCCGTCCCTGGCTTCGCTAGAAGAGACACATGGCATGCTGCAGCGGCGTATGGCCCAGCTAGAGCGACACGTCCACGACACCATTTCAACTGTGGACCGCCGAGCAGCGGCCGTGCTGGGTGAGGCGGAGTCGCGGCGACTCGACAAAGGTACGCCGGCGGACTGCTTGGATGGAATTGCGTACCTTGCTGATGCACTCGCCTGCAGAGCGGAGGAGTGCGATGCTGCAAAGGCGCAGCTGCTTGCCTGGAGGGCTGAGGCGCGCGACCGCGAGGAGGCGAACCTGAGGAACACCACAAGACTGTCGACCCTGTGGCATGCGTTTCGCACAGCTCTCCTTCCTCAGCTGGTAGACGAACCCGCAGACCGCGGCGGCTGTGGCGAGGTGGAAGTCTTTTCAGCTGACGCCGTTGAGTTCCTCGCAAGCGAAGCGGAGACGAGGCAGGCGATTCAGATGATTATCGACACCGCCGAGCGACTGCGTCGCACGCACGACGATCTGCAAGCTGTGTACGCTGCACTACGCGGCCACTTTGGAGGTGATGCCACTACTGCTGTCTGTGACGGGACCGCCACGCCACACGCGCCGGCGCGTGCGCTTCACAATAGCGGCGTCACGTCGCTGCGCTTCGACGACACTGTGACGGCGACGCTCCATCTCGTGAGCACCGTCGTAAATGCCAAGTGTACCTCCGTGACGGAGTTCATCGATCTCGTCGTCTCCGATGTGCTGCGAGACACATCGGGGAGTGCGCGCGTTTTGTTTGCGACTCTTCGCCCTGGCGCCTTCGCGGAACGGCTTCAGGGTGTGTTGGCTAGTCTAAGAACATTGCGAGAAAGCAGCGATCAGAACGGCGATCGGGCTCGCCGCCTGCCCGCCTTCATGGACGCCTTGGTGGAGACCATCCACAGCCACGGTGGGCGGGTGGACGTGACGTCCTCCGACGCTACCGGCGATCTCACCATTGCGGACGCGACCATGCCGTACCGTCACGACTCAGCCACGACGTTCGAGGATTGTCAGGCACGGGAGCAAAGAGCAATCGTTCACGGCCTGCAGGCATTACTGAACCAGCAAGAGGAGCGTGCTCGCGCTCTCACAGCTGAATGGCAATGCGTGACGACGCAGTACCACCAGCTGTCTCAGGAGCAGGTCGCTGCTGAGGAGACGGTTGTGGAGCTGCGCCGCCGTGTGCAGTTCAAACTGCAGGAGGATTCCAAGCTGGAGGAGAGTCTTCGCGAGCTTGACAGCCACCTCGATCAACAGGCGCGCGAGCTCTCCATGAGGTACTTCGCCGATCAGGACGCCATTGTGCGACGCTTCACGCTGCTGAGAGATCAGATTCACGCAGCAATGCGTCTGCCAACGCGGCGGTCGGCGTCTGCCATACCGCCGCGCACACCAGGTCGCGACACCTCGACCCCGCGAAGCTAGTGGAATCGTGAGGCCTTGGCAACCTCGTGTCCATGTTTGTCAGAGGAGCTGTCCCGGCGTCACTAAATCTGTTGCTGCTTCGTGTGGCGAATGTGAACATGACTTTGCTGCTTTTATTTTCGTGTTGCGTTTTGTGTGTCGTCCCCCCCCCCAACCACTCCCCTTATTCTTTAGTCCTGCGAAGTGGGGGAGGAATGGCGCTTCGTCAGTCCCGAGTTGAGCAACAACAACAGCCGAAAACAAACAACAACCGGTCGAACTCTGGCGCATGCAACGGAGATGAACGAGATGCAGGCGGCGCGTCTCTGCGGTAGATCCGCCACTCCTATTCTTTCCCTACGCGCGCGTAGTGAAACGGAGACAGGGTATGCAAAAAAAGATATACACAGGCAGAGCTGCCGCCCACAAGCGTATCACCTCGGCGCTTCCGTTGCATGAGCGTGTCTCAACGAGCCGATGAACCTTTTCACGCTGCTTGGTGTGAGGCCCTTGTGTGCTAGCCCCCTCCCCCATGTCTACGAATGTTTCCTCCCTCCGATTTCGTAACGGCCACCGCTCTCTCTCTTTTCTTGCTGTGCTTGTCCTTGTGTTGTCTGCGTCTCTCTTGTTCGCTGCTCCGCACCACACCTCGTCTCCGCTGTCGCCCCTTCGCTCTCTCCTCCCGCCTTTTCCGTGCGGTTCCACGCCGGCCGACTTGCGAACTCCTTTGTTGCATGTTTTTTCTTTTCGTTCTCATTATTCCTATCTTCTTCGTGGACATCCTTTCCCATACCGCACTCGTGGGGCAGTACCCGAGCAATCATAGCAAACTCCCGTGAACTTGTCATCCCCACCCATCTCGCCTATTTCTGTTGGACAATCTGACCCTTAACGCGCTCGACATTGACTAGCGCGTGCGTCTGTATGTGCACAGGAGCGTCAACAGCAGATTCATTCTAGGTGGCATAGGAACACAGACACACACGCGCACCGTTGTTTGGATCGACCGCTGGCGTCCACCACCGCTTGTCACGCATTCTCACCGCGTCTTTCGGGCGGCTCATTTTTTTATTTTGTATTGTCTCCCCCCTCCGCTCAGTGTGTTTTCTCTGCACTTTCTGTTTTGTTTCATGCGTAATGTTATCAAAGGTCACTGAAGACGGAGCCGGCAGCGCGTCTGTCGGACGTCGCATCGATGCAGCCATCAAGGTGGACCGATGGGAGCTGCGCGAGGACACCCTGCCGGTTGGCAGCCAGGCACTTGTGAGCGAGACGCTCTTCTCTCTCGGAAACGGCCTCGTCGGCGTGCGTGGGCATGCAGAGGAGACGGAAGCGGGCCAGAACCGCCACGAACGGCACAGGGCGCACATTAGTCGTCAGCGCTCGTATCACAACAGTCGTCGAGGTGATGATGAGCTGTTCAGCGACGTCAAGGATCGACATTCTCCTTTGGGTGATGGGGGAGACTGGCACCACTCGCGCGCGCAGGGCGGCGGCAGTAATGGCAATAGCGTCAATGGCCCTCGTGGACAGCGAGGAGTGTACTTCTCCGGGTTTTATGAGCAGCGTCCTCTCATGCATCCACGCTCTTTCTCAGCTGGTCTCTCCACCAAGGAGGGCTACCGCCTGCGCACGCCAGATCCCTTCTGCATCGACGCGTTCCTCAGCGGCGAGCACATTAGCGCCGCACGGGGTCCCACACGGAGCCACACTCGTCGCCTCGACCTGCGCACAGGGGAGCTGTATCGCCGCTTCGTCTGGTTCTCCAACCAGCAGCACCGCGAGATCACCGTCGAGACGCGCCGCTTTGTTTCTGCGGCGCGCAAGAACATCTCCGCCATGCACTACAAGATGAGCGTGCGAAACGCGCACAACACCGACGTGCGCCTCATCTCGCGCACATTCCTTTCAGCTGCCGAGTACGACGTCGAGACGATGCTCACTCAGTCGAACATTCAAGACGCCATGAGCGTCGTGCTCGTGCGAACGCGTAATAGCTGCCGTCATCTCGCCATCGCCTCTGTCGAGACGTGCACGTCCCGCTCCTACCCTGCTGGCATACAGACCTTCCCGACGAGGGACGCCAGCACCCCCACCCAAGGCGGCACCGGCGGTGACACGGGCTTTGGCACATCTCCATCTGGTCCCGCCCCGTCGTGCAGTGCTTCGCCATCGAGCCCGGCGGCCGCGTCTCCGACGACTCTCACCCCAAACAGTCGCGAGACAGAGTGGGGGACGGAGACGTCCTACACGAGCTGCATCTCCGATGGCGTCATTGTCGAGTTTGTCAAAGTTATCGGCCACTTCGGCGACGAGGATTCAACGACGGAGGAGTTGCTCGACGTGGCGACGCATCAGACTCGCAAGGTGGCAGCACTCGGCTACGAGGGGCTGCTGGCGGAGCACCGCGACGTTATGAACGCCTTCTGGGACACGGCGGATGTGCGGGTGGAACCGAGGGCGGATGTGCAGGGCGCCTTCCGCTTCAATATCCTGCAGACCTACATGTCGACCAGCGGGGACCCGTACTACTGCTTTCCGACCCGCGGTCTGACAGGCGATATGCTCCTGGGTGTACAGCAGTGGGATGTGGACGCGCTGATCGTGCCGTTCCTCTCCCACGCGTGTCCCAAGAAGGCGCGCGCGCTGCTTGAGTTCCGCATTCGTACACTGAATGAGGCAAAGGACATTGCGGCGGACTTGTCACTGCCCCGCGGCGCATTGTTCCCATATCGTACCGTGACTGGAGAGAAGAACCCCACGCCTTACTGCGGCGCGTTTCTCTTCGTGAACGCCGTCGTCGTCTACGCGCTAAAGGAGTATGTGACGGCGACGAACGACACTAGCATCCTCGTGCAAGGCGGTGCTGACCTCGTCTTCACGACGGCGCTTGTCTGGCTGCAGTGGGGCACGTGGGAGAAAGGCCTGTTTCACCTGCGCTCGGTGTCGGGCCCCGACACGTACAATGATGTCGCCGACAACAACTTCTTCACGAACTTGATGGCACAGATGCATCTGCAGTGGGCGGTTCAGCTGGCGGTGATGCTGCGACAGGAGAACCCGGAGATGTGGCACGGCATTATGCACCGAGCTCAGATGACGGAAAACGACGTTGTTGCCATGGACCAGGCGGCGGCGAAGATGGTGCTGCCCTTCGACGGCACCCATCGTATCCACCCCATGGATCAGTCGTTCATGCGGAAGAAGCACTGGAACCTCACGTCGCTCAAGGACGGCGCGGAGGGCCCGCTGACATCGCTGTACCACCCGACAGTGGTGTACCGGCATCGAGTGTGTCACATACCGGACGTGCTGCTCGCAATCATGCTCGCGCCAGACAGCTTCTCGTTGGATGAGGCAAAGGCGGACTTCACGTTTTACGAAGCTGTAACCGCTTCGGACTCGGCGCTGCGGCTCGCCATCTTTAGCGTCGTTGCGGCGCAGCTGCGTCTGTCAAACAAGGCGATGAGCTACTTTCACGACTCACTCTTTGTGGACATCGACAACCTCATCGGCAACTCCGGCGGCGGCCTCCACTGCACCGCGGCGGCGGGGTCGTGGAGCTCCATGGCGGTGGGAATCTGCGGACTGCGCGTGGCGCAGGGCGTGCTGCACTTCAACCCCGTTTTGAGTGAAGAAATGGACGAGTTCGAGTTCCACGCGCGGCACCGCGGCTGTCTCGTGCGCGTCCTGGTGACAAAGAGGCTCGTTACATACACACTAGTCAGCGCTCCAGAGGGTGTGACGGACCTCATCCTGGTTCACGCCGGCGTAAACCGCATCACCTTGCGACTGAATCACCCCGAAACGGTGCGGCTCTTTAGAGAAGTGCGCGTGTTCGACTTCGACTGCGTCGTATTTGAGCTCGATAGCGTCGTCGAGGACATCGAGGGCGTTCACTACCATGCCTGGACGCAAACGCTGGAGGAGCATTTTCATCAGCACGGCTTTTCGGACTTTTCGATGACAAAGGAGCTCTACCTCGCTTACCTACGGCATGTGAAGCCCTTCTACGGCCTGAACGAAATTTTCAAGAAATACAACCAGAACCCCCCGCCGACCGGCGAGGTGGATGACACGGCGGAGTCGAACACTCTCTACGGCCTGTGCCGCCGCAAGCTGCAGCTGTTCCGTTCTTACGCGACGACGCACGGCATGCCGATGCGTGAGGGTGTTCTGCAGCTCATCTCCCTTCTCCGCCAGTACGGGATCGCCGTCGGATGCGTCAGCGGCAGCAAGAATGCGCGATGGGTCATCAACGAAACCACCAAAGGCAGCTCCATTTTCGACAACTTCCTGGAAGGCAAGGAGGGCGAGGAACTGGGGCTGCGCTGGCGGCCCGAAATGGACTACTTCGAGGCCTGCGCGCACCGCATGGATGCGGCGACAAACCGCGCCGTTGTGGTGATGGATGGCATCGATGGGTTTTCCAAGAAGGCGCTGGAGCGCTTCCGCATGGTTGTTGACGTGAGCCTGACTCCTGAGGAGACCACTCTGTCCATTCCGAGAGTGTTCGCGAAGAACCTTGGCGACATTACGATGGAGACGCTGAATGAGTACACTGTCCGCGGTGGCGTCGTCAATCATCTTCGGGAGATGTAGAGACGGCTGCATGCACTCACACAGCGGAAAGGAAAAGCAGCAGAAGCGTTCAGAGGGGTGGGATGCCGTTTGTGGACTTTATGTCTTTCGCAAATTCCCTTACATGCCGTTCTGAAGCGCATGCGTTGCGCTGGTGTGCGCTGAGCCCTTCCCTCCCCCTTTTTTCTTGGTGCTTTTTGGCTTCTTTGTTAGCTCTCCTGTTGCCTTCCTCTTATTCTCATATATGTATAGCGTATTGTTGTGTGGTGCTTTAGTCACAGCGAAAAGTGATGAGGCGGAGGAGTCTTGATATGCGTGTCTGTGCGTGTGCGGGATGAACGGCGACCGAGGCCCTTTTCTTTTTCGTTTGCTTTTCAACCCACCCACTACCATCCTTTTCTCCCGTCCGTGCTGACGCTTTCGAAGCGGACGTGCTTCTTCTTTTCATATGCGTTGCAACAACGATGTCATGTCCTCACTTTCTATGGTCATGTTGTTATTGCGCGCTCCTGCTCGTTCCCTTGTTATTATTGTTGCTGCCCCTGTTCTCGCGTTTGCCTGGTGTTGTTGGGAACTTAGGTTTTCCTCGAACAGGGAGGCCATGCTCACACGCGCATGGGCGGCTGCTCTTGCGGCATTTCACTATCCTCTCCTGTCTCTCCTTGTCGCGCCATCCCTATCCCTGAAGCGCATTCCGTTGCCGCCCACTGGGCCGAAGGACTCGCGTGTGCCCCCTCCCCCGGTGATTCTCTCTCCTCTTCTCCCCACTTGCTTTTCGCTTGTCCTTTCCTCTCTCTGTGTGTGTGAGTGTGTGTGTCACTGTTCTTGCGCCTTGCTTGCGCTCGCTGCTTGTGCTATTGATGCCTGTACTTCTATAGCTTGTTATCATCACGTCATCTCGTGTATGTTTCCTTTTCGTTTTCGCGTCGGCGTTGCCTATCACCTGGTGCACTCCTTCCTTCCCTCTGCCCCTCATCTATATATATATATATCTTTCCCCTCCCCCTCTTTTGTTCATTTCTCTTCTGACCCCCTTTCCTCGCTTCTTCTTTTTTTTTGCGTGTTCGTTGGTACCTCCCCTCCGCTCCCGCTTCTCTTCTCGTTCTGTTCGATCAAGTTCAAGAGGGGGGCTGAAGCATACAAGCCTACACACACACACAGAGACGCACCATACATGCACATACACGCACACATACAGTTCATTCCTATTGTAATTACTACGATTATCACGAAGAAAATAAAATCAGGGACGCTGCGAAAGACACGCACACGAGATGATTCTGCCACCCTTCTCCCTCCCCTCGCTGTCGTAGGAGAGGGGCTAGGAGAATATAGGAGCGTGGAGAGGAGGCGCAGATAGTGGCACACTGTGGCGCGCGCACACACCTTCGATGTCTGAGGTGCATCTTTCTTCACATCCGCGTGCACTCCTCGCAAGCACTTTCTCTCTGCGGGGAAGTACGACTACACACACACACACACAAGTACGCAAGTAATGCAATTGCAGGCCTGCGATGGTCAATAACGGCAACGAACAAAAAAAAACAAGGAGAATATTGCCGTGCAGAATACGGAGATGCTCGCCTGGAACTGCAGCGCAACACACTTGTTTGTGTTTACTGGCGCTCGAGCGCCTCTATGCGCGAAGCTGACGCTTTTCGTGCCGAATGTTGCAACGCGGCATAGAGTGCGCGGGTTGTATAACAGAAGAAAAATCCGTGCTGACCATTGAAGGAATGGGCCTGTTGATCACTTGCATCTCCATCCCTTCACGTCCCACGCTTCCCGCATTCCACGGCATCTTCCTTTCTCCTCCTTTCGCTGCACAAACACCTCGCTCTTGCCCCTCGGCTCTCGCCTACAATGTGGCCGACATTTGTGCAACAAAGTCACACAGCAGCGCCGGCATTTCACTGTTCAACTTGTACTTGTTTGCTGAGCGCGCGCCTTGTGCACATGCGGCAACGTCGTTTCAGTGCCCGGGTCTCTGGAGCCGCCTCGTCTGCCGCTGTCGCCCGAGATTCTGCAGTAAAGAGCCACTCGAGATACTGGCGACGATGGCGCGGCTTTGGGATCGCATCGGGCTGCTTCGTTCTATGCGTAGTGCTCTACGTGTGCCTGGGTAACTCGATCATGTTTCAATCGAGTGGGCAGCAGCTGCAGCGTCGCAGGCCGGGGAAGTACCCTGTACTGGCTGAGCGTGATGTCGTGGCGCTGGAGGTGGCCACCTCGCAGGTGGCGAACCTGGCAACGTTGCCAACCCTGAACGACTTGGTCAAGTCAGCAGCTGAGCTGGGAGCGGTGTACGCGCAAGTGCTCGAACAGGTGGTTGCTGCGCAGGAGGTAGAGGACGGCGGGCGTGTGCTTCGCGAGCTGGGCGTTAGTCAAAACCACCTTTCTAGTGGCTGCTCCTCCCTGCGACGTGCTGCCGATGTGTGCTACGCGAAGCTCAAAGCCATGCTGCTGCAGGAAGCGCATGCGGAGCTACATATGGCTCCGACCTCACTCGTGCGCACCACTTACGGCTGGATGCTGGGAAACATCTACCTTTACAGCGCAGTGTTGCCTGAATACTACCTCCTTCGGGACGATAGCACTAGCCACGCCCTGGTGCTCCTGCGCAGCATCAACGTGCTCTCCTGGAGCCCACGCGTGCACACGGTGCCGTCGTCGGAGATGCGCGAGCCCCGCGCAGCGGTGGCGACCTATGACTTGTTCAACTGGTCTGGGGGAGCGGCGTGCAGACGAGGGCTTCTGAGTCACGTGCCGCACGCGAAGCGATTTTGTGAATCGTCCTTCTCCTCCTGGTCCGCCGTAGCGCGCCGCGTCGCAGCCACGTACGAGGAGCTCATTGTTCTGCACCCCACCTACGCACCACTGCGCCTGCACTATGCGATTTCGTTTGCCTTTCTTGCGATGGACACCGCAGCTGACGTGGCGGCCGGTGGCACACAGGCTCTTGAGGGCCACCCGGCAAAGGCGCTCAAAGTAATCCGGAGCGACCGCTCAAAGCTTGAGCGAACGTACAGGCACGCCGACGCGGCCCACGGGCCCGTTTTGGCTCTCCTGGAGGCGTTTCTCACCCCAGTAGCGTTGCGCACCGCAGACCAGGATGCTCAGCTCGTGGCGGCGCTCCGTGAGTGGGGGAGCTGTGCTGAGGCGCAGGCAGCGCTGCTGGAGGCTACCTCTTGGCCTGGAGGCGTCTTTCCTGGCGAGTACCGTGCGCCTCTTCTTCGAGACGCGCAGCTTTTGCACTTGCTGGCTAAGGCGCAGCTTCATTTGGGCGATGATCATGCAGCGCTGCAGACGTTGCGCTTGTGCTTGTGATGGATGAGCGAGAACGGCTTACTATTTCACATGCTATCCAGCCATGCGGGGGCTTTGCAACGCTCGGCTAGCATTGCAGACGGATCGGCCCCACGCGGCTTGCGACGACAGGGTAGTTTCGGACCATTTCTCCAAGCCGCGTGCGTGCGCATGTGGCCGGCCAGCGAGTGCATTACCCCCCTCCCCCAGTGTGTGATAGACAACGCGCATCCACACGCATCCGCACACTCAAATACCCACATCCACGAGCTTGCATAGAATGCCTTCACGGCACGCTGCATCGAGTCGGCGAGAAAGGCAAAAGACCGCTGTGTCGCTTGTGCGCGCTGGGGGTGATTTGAAGAGATTGAAAGGAAAGGGCAGGCGGTGGTGGTGGGGAGCCCACCTCCAAGACCGGCTGGATCGGTGACGACGTGGATGGCACCGAGCCCATCCACCAGGCTGCCGCCCTTCTTCTCTCAAACGACGACGCGAATTGAGAATTTGTGAAACACTCATCATACGTATCCGTCGAATATGCACCTCACGCAACGACGTGTATGTGTGTGTCTGTGTCTGTTTCTGTGTATTTTCGCCGCCACCTCGTCACGTCCTGCGACGTACACTCTCGATCGTTCTTCTCGCCGTTGTTGTGGCGCACTCGCAGGCTTCCTGCACGAGCCATGTCTTTTCTTGCCCTCTCGTCCTCTGCTCTGCTCTCTCGCCGCATTGTGCTACCTTTGAGCGTGCGGGCTTTTTTCCTTCGGTGTGTTTACATCAGGGAGCTGGTGAACACCTCAACGAGCCACGAGGCGCCGTTGCCTTGGCCGCTAATCCACCGAAAGTTGCTACTGTTCGCGTAGACACGTGCATTCGCACAAACTCTCACCCACATACGTGCCCCCTCGCCTCTACTTGGAAGGCACAGGCACCAAATATCGGGCCTCTAAACCGAAAGGAAAACAACATCAGCAGCTAACGACGGCGAAAACAGCCGAGAACGAGGCGTTGCGGCCGCCACCCATAGCCCTCGCGCGTGCTTCCCACCCCGCGTCTCCAATCAAAATGGGGTGCCGCAGTAGCTGTATGCTGTGGCTTGCTGTCGCAGCTTTGGCCGTTTTGACACTTCAGCTGCGTAGCGCTGCCGCAGCGCCCATGGATCTTTCCAACCCTGTCGAGCACAATCATTTTCTTCTGTTAGCACCCTATGGCGCTAGTCATCGATCGGGCGCCGGCGCTGACGGGGAAAACACAGCGCGATATGTGCAGCTGAGCAACGGCTCTCGATTTGTGTGCGAGACCGCGAGCACAAAGCGCCGTGAGCCCCTCGACGCCAAAAGCTACCCACTGCGACATCAAATGGAGTCCTTGATGACCGTTATGCGGCGTTCCGACCATCCGTGCGTGCACTACGCAGAGGAGAACTACGTGACGGTCTACTGCTGGGACAACGAGGTGCGCGAGGATGCTCTTTCAGAAAACAAAGGCCGCTCCCTGGGGAGGCGGCGGATCGACGGACCTCAAATCTACTGGACCTCCAACGACGCGTTCGGCCGGTACGTAGCAACCGTCTACGGCGACGGTGACGAGTGCCCCTACGACAAGGGACGCTGCATAGAGACGGAGGTGCGCTTCCACTGCCGGTACTCCGAGTTCGAGAACCCGATTCCGTACATGAGTCTTCACGAGTCGTCGCAGTGCCGCTATATGCTGCGCCTTCTGTCAAGTAAGTTCTGTTCCGTGCCCCAGCTGGATCACCCAAGCGAGGAGGAGACGGTGCGGTGCCAGATGTTGGATGATTAGCAGATCATCGGCGCGCGCGTCTGTTTGTGACTTTGCCGATGGAGAGGGCGAGCTAGCTCTCCGACGTATATGTGCTGCTACTGTGGCTCTCTCAACTCTTCTTTATATCCTTGCTGTGGCGTGCATTAGCTGCGGCGCACTACTCGAGTGCTGCTGTAAGGTTGCTGCTTGTCGCGTGTGTGTTGTGTGTGCATGCCTTCCTCTTCATGAGCGGCAGTGCATCGGCATTTTGTCTGGCCGATTGCCGCTTTTGCGGTCTGGTGAGCAGCCTGATGTACAATGCCCCTGCTGGTCTGTGAGGAGAACGTGTGTGTAGTATGCGTGTGCATGCATATCCATGCACCTCTAGCCATCAACTCTTTTTCGCTTGAGTGTCTATGCAGCCTCTCGACACTGATTACGTGGGGGAACACCTCAACGGGGCGTCTCAGGGTCTAATACGCCCCAAATCTGTGTGAGGGAGGCCAGGCAGCCCCACCTATCCCTGGCAATGCTCAATCGCTTCACGTGGTGACAGGGTCAGGCCCTGGACGGTGTTGCGTCGGAGCGACCGGCGACGGTGAGCACTCTTGTGCCATCCATATGATTAGACAGAGTGCCCACCTGACTCGGACGCATCCCACCCCCGGCCCTCACGCGCTGCCCACTGGTGTCGGGGGAACCTGAGTGCCACCGCGCGGGGGATGCGCCACGTGGCGACCGGCACGATGGGGGAGCGGCTATGGGGTGGTTGGGTATCGCACGAGGCAGAGGCCGTGCTCTCCGATGACTGGGCCGGCGCACTGCTGTTTCACGTCTGTCTGTGGCCGCTTCGCACCACGCGATGTGGAGCCTGTGACAGGGCCGCGGGAGCGGTGATGTAGCGTTTGATCTCGTGCTTCGTGGCAGCGAACGGGCACGTCGAATATGACACGAAAAAAAAAACAGATAAACGCTGCTGTGTGAGAGATGGAAAGGCGCACACAGCCACACATCATAAAACTAAACAAGATTCGAAGTAAAAACGCCTCCGAGACAGCGTCGCGATGGGGCGGACGCACGGCAGCGCCGAATCGACTCGTTAGCGAAGAAGTGTGCGACGACGACGTTCGCGCTTGTTCAGACGAGTGCGCTTGGCATGTTGCTGTCTCTCTTCTTGTGGTCAGAGGGGACAGCGTTTTGTTGAATGGGATGCCACAAGGGGGTGCTGCCCATGCCATGCTTTGCCCCTCAGTTTCATTGCCCTCGTGTGCACCGTGTTCATCATCCCGCCCTCTCTCCCCCGTTCCTGCCCCCTTTTCCTTTTGGCTTCCTCGGCGACCGCACCCAGACACAACAGAAGCCGTTCGGCCTGCTGCGTTCACGTCCTCGCCCTGCCCGTATGTCCTGTTCGGCGTTCTCTTCGCCTTCGGCACCCATGCGCTGCGACGTGTATGATGCACCTATCACTGCCGTTGTGTGCTCTGGCGGTCGTGGTCAGGTGTACTTTGCCGCGGGCAACACTGTTCACTGCAGTCGGACGGAATCGTTAGCCTGCAGTACATCGGTGAGCGAGCCGCACGCTTCTTCCGCCAGTGGGCGCTTTGCCACAGCGCCGCCGGGCACAACCATCAGCGCAATCGACGTGGCGCACCCATCGTCGCCACTGCCAATCGTGTTCATGGGTGCGGCAGATCGCGTGCTTGCCCAGCGCGGCGCAGCTGCCGATCCGTCAAGGTGCTCTTGCAGTATCGTTCTCCATGCCGACGAAGGCCGTGTCCTGCGCATCGTAGTTGACGAGCGGAGAGGTGTCGTGCGTGTACTCACCGCCTCCAATGATTTGTTCTGCGGCGCTTTGGACAGTATTGCGCAGGCGCTGCGCGCACAGCCGACCTCCAGCGACTACGACGTGTCAGCTCGCTGCGTGTTTGCACGCGTAAGCGGTCCGCGGCTAGGCGTTGTGCTCGCCGCGGATTGTCTAGTGCAGCATCCGCTCTTACCAGAGGGGCATGAAGGTGGCCCCACTGCAGTGCTGGAAGGGATGGTGTGTGCGTCATGCCGGTTGTTTTCGGCCACGTACGCGGGCGAGGTTGTAGAGTGGGAGGCCGAAGAGCAGGATTACTGTGCAAAAGCGGCGGGCACAGAGTCACAGCAGTCGCGCGGGCAGTGTGCGCGGTCGTGCTCTGTTGTGTCTCGCGTGCAGGCCCATCCGAGCGGCTGCGCCATCTTCGCAGTTCGCGTGAAGGCGACGTATTCCATGTTGTGCGGCACTGACAGTGCGCAGGACGGCGCCACAGCGCTCGCGCTCGTGCACCTCGTTACCTGCAGTGACGATCGGTCTGTGGCGCTGTATGAACGACGCCGTCCGATAGCGTCCGCTGGCAACCACTTGGAAAGGAGAACAGAGCCGCAGGAAAGCGACTGGGTGCTGCTGTGGCGTGGGAGCGGTGCTGGTTTTGCCCGCAGTCGCATTTTCGACGTCGCGCTGCACGCCGCATCGTGGCCGTATGCGACAAAGAGCCCTGCGCAGCCTTGGCGAAGCTGCATGGTGTACGTTGGCGTTGCCGGCGAGGATGGCGCCGTGCAGGTGGTCGAGGTGAACGCCAGGGAGGACGGCGACTTGGTTGCGTGGCCCTTGAGTCACCAGACTCAGTCTGAATGCCGGAGGGCTTCTGCAACGCCTCGTCTCGTACGCCTTCATCAGCACCGCGGCCACGGCGCGTATCGCGTGGCCTTCTCCACCTCTTCACCAAATTCCGTGACGCTCATCTCTGGTGGCTTCGACGGTGCGGTGTTTGCCCACACACTACCGTCCGCGCTACGGCACCAGGCATGCGATGTGGGCAGAGCGGTGCAGCTGCGACCACACGACGTAATGCTGCAACCTCCGATTTTGGCGACTGCAAAGGTCTGCGACGGCATGGCCATCGAACGTGAGGAGGTGCTGCAGCCTCATCCGTCATCAAGCTCATCGGCTAAGAAAACGGATCAGGTGCGCGCGTTGCACGTGGACGGCAATGGGCTTTTACTCGCCTGCACTAGCCGTGCCTTGTGTGTGCTGCGCGTCGATGCATCAGCGCACAGCTGGTGGATTGCGCTGCCAACGGTCGCTTCGCGACGGCGCTGTGGAGTGGCCGGGGATGAGCCCGCCTTGGACTGGGGTGTGCCAGCAGCCTTGGAGAGCGCCGTCGCACGGTGCTGCGTATCCTCTGTGAGAGGGTCGAAGCTTTCGTCCGTTGGGTGCGCCTTGATCGGCACGACAGCTGGTGTCCTGTGCGCTGCACCATACGGCTACACACACGCAGAACTCGGCAGCTCCTTTCCTGTGGCCTCGTTCGCGGCAGTGCACGCCAAACGGCCAGATGCGGACGCGTTACCGTCAACGTCTGCTCTGCAGTCGTTTGGCAAAATCACCAAAGTGTCTGCTCTTCACATGCACGAAGGCAACTTGGGAGCCATCACACACGCTTTTAGCGGTGATGACGATGCAACAGCACTCCGCTCCACTGGTGCCACCACAAGCGAGTTCGTTGTGGCGACGAATCACGTACGCGGCACCATTGTGCTCTCGAGGCTGCTGCTAACCTTGTGCAATGTGTGCAGCAGTGGTGAGCGCGCTATTGGGGTTGACCGGCCCGTTGGGCTTTGCGTGAGCGCTGTGTGGCACACGCTCATCGTCTACAGTGACTGCCCGGGACCTCTCACGACGGCCTTGTCGCTGATGCCGATCCGCTGCGGCCGATATGATGCGAGTGAGAGCAACTACGGCTGCTGCTGCTGTCTGGAGGGTAACGTGGCTCTTTCGCTCTGGCTTCTCGTTGGAGATAGAAATGGGTGCCTCTTGGGAACACGGTACGAGGTAATGAACCGCGCCCTTGAGTCGGCGGCCAATTCTCTTGATTCTTACAAACTGCCCTTTGCTACCTCCCTGAAGGCGGTGGCCACGGTTCACCGCTACGTCTTTGCCGAGCACCTGCACACTGCCATTTCTGCTCTCTGTGCCGAGAACTGCAGCTCTGCGACTTCTGTCGGTGGTGCGTGCGTGTCATCGGACACGCTCATCACAGTTGCTGGAACCGGTGGTGTGGTGGAATATGTGTACCTGCATGCCTCGACCTCTTCGAGCAAGGCTGAAGCAGTGGGGTCGTCTCCGCTGCCATCGCGCGCGAGGGAACCTTTGCGCCTTCCCTTTGAAGTCTCCTCTGTGCTCTCCGTGTCGCCGTGCCTGTGGGTGGTGCAGTGCGGCACAACTGTCTCGATCCTTTATCGCATCCCGGGGCAATCGTCGTGGGTGCCGGTGGGCAGCTGCGACGGGGTTCGTGCTCCACGGCTGCTGACCGCACGCGTCGTTGCCGCCTCTCCCGCCGGTAGCCCAATGGCGTTCTTCGCGCACTGCTCCGACGGTCGAACCGTGGAGCGGATGATGGTGAAACCAGACCCCAACCTATTGCTGCATCCAGCACTTCCGCTCTGTGGTGCCCAAACGGCTCTTGTGCACGGGGTCGGCTTCCCAGGCAAGGACTACAACTGCGTGGCGTACGCACCAGCGCCACTTCACTGCCTTTTGATGGGTAATGAAGACAGCAGCGTCGCCTTGTATCCGGTTCTGGCTGCGAGTGCTGGCATGGGGGTGCCTAATGCTCATTCGTTGTTTGGTGGTCTTCTCACTCCGTTGAACGTGTGTGGTGCCCATCACTCGAACATCCTGGCGATGGCCGTGCTTCCCCGCACCGAGGCGGATGCGTTGCGGTTTGTTTCGGTGGGCAGTGGTGCCATGGTGAACTTGTGGTCCGCTGGTCTGATTGCCAGCCCCCTGCAGCTGTTGGACTGGTGGTGCGGCAGTGGCGCCCCGTCGCCACAAAACACCGCGACATCGCCGCCGGATGGCGCTCCGTCACCTGATGGGAAGAGTGAAGGCGCGCCATGTGAGCTTCGCATCAACAGCGCGCGCTTCCAGAGGCGGCGTGAAAAGAGAGTTGTTGCGGCATCCATGTCTCTGACGCTTACAGACCGCATCCCGCGATTTATGGCGGTGACGGCGTTGAGCTCGACGGACATCGCTGTAGGCAGCAGCGACGGAACAGTTCTCTTCTTCCGCGTGCACGAAGACCGAGGCGCTGAGGGCGGATCGCCGCAGCCAGCAGGAGCCACGCTGCAGCTGAGATGGCAAGGGGTGCTGAACACAGAACGGCCGAAGCCGGTCATGTGTATAAGTAGCACACACGACGGTGGCCCAGACGCGTTGACACGCTCCGTAAACGCCGACCGCGCACCACGGTTGGTGGTTGCTGGCGACACGAATGGAGTGGTGTACGCAGTCGACGCCGGATCACACATCGTACGCTCGCACACGCGATTGGAGCAGTCGTGCGTGAATGCGATCAGCGAGCTGCAGCGGATGCTGACCGTTTCGCCATATGATGCAGACGCGGCAAGGCACCAGTGGCGGTTTGCGGCGTTGCATGACTCTGGAGTTGTGCATTTGATGGCACTCGAGGTGACTGCGGCGCAAGGCGGGAGCATTCGGACTGCTGAGCTGCGTCGGCTCTGCAGTGCGTCCACTGGCTTGACTGCAGGGAGGAGTGCGCATTGGCCTGCGCTTTCACTACCGCTTGTTGTAGTCACCGAGGAGCGCATCATCGAGTTTGATCCAGAGGCGGCGCAGCGCGGGAAATTGCGTCTTTTGCGTACACAGCGAGTGAGTGTGCGCTGTGTGAGTGGGGCCGCTTTGGTGAGCGAGGCGTCCAGCAATAAGCGGTTACCACCTCAATCACGAGTGGCCGTCGTTGGCCAGGGGTTCGAGCTCGTTGGCTGAGAGAGGAAGGGGGAGCAAAAAAATGAGGGGTCATCGGTATGGCCGATGGCAAAGGTCAAGCGTCGGGTGAGTGAAGGATGTCATTGCTCCTCTGTGCCGCAGTCCGAGTATGCGGCTAGGTAGCTGCTGCCCGCACGCGTAAGCCAGCACGCGAACGCACGCAGATGCGCATGTATGTGTGCTGTGACTCCGTTAGCGTGGATGCAAAGCAAACGCGGACGCTGTTGCGTGTGGTCGAGTGCGTTCTGAACTCACGACGCGTCTCACCTGCTTGTCGACATATTACTCTGTCTTGGGAACGTGGGGCCTCATGGCGCGCGGCGGCGACGTCCTTGACCCCAGTCAGCCACGATGTCGTCCGTTTGGCTCTTTGCTGTGGCTTTGGTGGGAGTCGATGTGAATCCTTGGCCACGTGCGCAGTTTGTGTGGCCCGCTGGGCCCGCTTTTTCCTTTCGGCCCACATTTTATCTTCCCCGAAGGTTATCAAGTTCCCCTTCCTCAAAAAAAAAAAACTTGCCGCGCTCAACGCTTTCGGTTTGCAGTAACGCGCGAGCGGGTCGGGCCTTTGACGGAGTTGGGCCCCGAATGGCAAGGTGGAAGACGTCAATCTGCCCATCGCTTGTGTGCCTCGTCAACCATCTCCAGCGTCTCTCCCGTAAACGTCTCCACACACCCCCTGTGCCGATCTCCTGTCTTTATGATTTTGATTTTCTCTCGTCTTTCTAATACTCCCTCTCATGACTTCATCCCACATGTGCTGTGATGCCCTTCCTCATCGTTTGCGTGGCTGGTGTGCTTTGGACGGAGCGCCGCGCTTCGTGTGATCGACCTCACTTGATACGAGGCGGCCTCCCATGTCGGCGCTGGTGTCGCTTGTCCAACGGGCGGCTGCCATCACGAGGCCGTATAATTCGCAGGACGCGCTCCTACTGATTAGGGCACTAAGCTCGCTGCGGCTCAGCCGACCGGAGGTGAGGCTTATATGCGAGAAGGCCAGCTTCTCGCTGGCCTCTTCGCCAGCGGAGGTGCCCGCAGCGGTTTTAGTAGACGCTGTGAATCGGCTCTGCACGCTCCAGTCTGCGCACCTTCCCGTCGTGCAGCGCGTTCTGCTGAAACGCTTTTGTGAACTCCAGAGCACGTGCAGCGCACAAAGGCCCTGCTACCCGACACCGACGTCGTCGCTCGCCGTAGATCCGCGCACTGCTCAAAAGGCGGCGCTTGTGCTTGCCAAGTTGGGCCGTACTGCGGGGCAGGCGGAGGCTACCGAGCACGTGCTTCGGCTTCTCCATACGCTGCTGGAGCACAGACCTGACGATGCCGGTCTGCACATCGCGTACGTCGCTCTTTACGTCAACTCTTCGAGATACACGACCCAGCTGCGATGGTGGGCGACGACGGCACCGCTCAAGCGATCCGTACAGACCCTCCAACGCAGTGTTAATTTTTTGCTCAAGAACCAGCAGACGCTCAAACGCGCGTCGGGCAATGTTGCATGGCAGCTGCTGCACCTGCTGCTTGTGATACCTCCCTCGACGCAGTCGGCAGTGGCATCACAGGGGAGCAGTGCACCTCTTCTGCACGGCCAACAACGCGAAGGCTTTGAAAGCTACTTTGCTTCCGGCGCGCTGGCGCAAAAGGTGAGTGCCGGGGCATACGTGCAGTTCGTGCACTCCTTCGGCACAGACGTGTGCCAGCTAGACCTGCAGCGAACAGTCGCCCTGCTGACGCCACTTGCAAAACCAAAAAAGGAGGCTGCTTTTGCAGCGTCGCAGACGCAAAAGCGGTTGAACGTGTACGACGCAACAAAGCTGGCGAGCGCATTGGCGGCCATGTTCTCAGTGCTGGCAACCCACCCGTCGCGTTCGGCCTCCTTTGCCGCTCTGGGAGGCCCTCGTGAGCAGCATCCTGGCGCCCAAGCTTCTCAGGCAAGCCGCCAAGCCTCTGTGGGTGCACATGAAGCGTGGCGCCGGGCCGTGCAGCTTTGCTTCACGATACTGTGCGACTTGGTGGAATGCGAGCAGGCGCGCCTCCGCAGCACCCACGCCAACGATGACGCCCTGATGGACACGGTGGTTTCCCCGGATCGATTCCTCGTTGCAGCGCTGCTCGACAGCTACTCACGGGGCTGCGCCGTCTTGCTGGAGTCTGCCGAGGCACCGAGAGGCATGCGCAGCACCGCCTCGCCGTGGTTCATGCTTTCAGCCTCCATTTCTGCGCTTCTCGAATTCGTGCCGCAGCTGTCCGAGACGTCACCGACCATGATATCGTGGATGCTGCGATCTCTTGCTTCACTGAGGCGACGAAGCAGCTGCGCCGACGGCGATCAGCTCGAGCTCAGCGCTGCCTTTCTTCTTCGCCAGTATCTCTGCGTTCCGCCGAAGAAGCGGTGCTTGCGCTCCGACGTAGAGACGCTGTACGCTTACGCGCGTCTTATCGGGTTGAATGGCGACCCTCACGTCAGCAGAAGCTACACCACCACCACCGCAACCGTGACGACGCCGGGGAAGCCGCCATCTGGCCGGCTTCCACCGCTTTCTGCCCTTGATCGTATCGTTTGCGAAATCGCGTCACGCCTGCGTGCGAGCCCGTTTGCCGCCGATGACGAGCCGCAGATGGAGGATGCGGACATGCTCCTGGCGACACTCCTTCATCTTTACAAGAAGACGGTCTCCGACTCAGCGGCAATGACGGACGCCTCTAAGGGGACGATGGAACTCCTGCCGCTTCTCGATGAGTTGCAGAGCACCCTCGCCGCATACTATTGTAACAGAATTGCGGGCACACCAAGTGTGCAGATGAAAGGTGATGTGGCGGTGCGCGCCGCGCGTCTGCATGTTGTGGCGGGCCTTCTGCATAGTTCACAGTTTTCTTCGTATCGCTCTGGCGCTGCGTTGGCGAGGGCGGCAGAGCGGACCACCGAGCAAGTGACGATAACCGGGGCGCCTGTGGCGTCGTCGTCGATGCTGCGTGTTCTCGCAGTACTGGCCCGCGGCCAACACACTGGGGTGGCGGCCTCATTGCCCCCCACGCCCTTCGACGTCGCCCTTCTCTCCACTCTGTGCCATCGGTATCAGCAATACATGAACGAGATTGTGCGGACGGGCGGGCGGCGCGAGCACGTATCCGAGGTGGTGCGCGTCTTGTGGCGTGCACGGCAACTCGGTGTGCAACTCGTCTTCGCGGAAGCGGCAAGCCAGGGCGTCCTGCTTGAGGCCAGCGGTGTTCTTGAGGGCGGTAATGCTAGTCAGCCGCAGCTCTGATTCCCTGCTAGCCTGTGCTACCTTGAGCACCTCACCTGCTGTGCCGCAGCCGATCTGTTGCAGCTGATCGCGGAGTCGCAGCTGAGAAGTTCAGCACTGATGCAACTTCAGCCTCACATCGTCCGCCACCTGCGCATGACACTTTTCGAGCAGTTGACGGTTATTGCGGATGTGGAGTGCGTCACCCGACTCCTGCAGTCGAACGCGACGGCAGCGGTCTCGCAGGTGATCTTGCCGGAAAAGGAAGATTTGCATCGTGTGGTGCGCTGTGTAGATGCGTGTGTGTCCACTCTACTAGACTCCGCGCTGAAGGGGACAAGCGAGGACGCTGCCAAGACATCCCGACACGGCGACTTTCGAGAGCAGGCGGGTAGATTTCTTCATGCTCTCGTCCAGTCGCAGTTGTTTATCCGCATTCCCGAGATCTTCTCGAGTGCGGAGGGTGGCGTGCTGCGGCGGCGGATGCTGGAACTCGTGCCGTACATGGAGAGCAGTGCGCGCGAAGCAGACGCGATCGCGGTGCTCAAGATGAAACTCTTTTGCGGCGCCGTTCTGTGAAGTAGAAGCCACGGCGAACCTCGAAAGCAGGCGTATTTGTGTGTGTCTTGGACGCGTGCTTTCCTCCACCGGCGACGAGACGCGCTCTTCTTTCGACAAAGATCGAATGGAACGACTTGGGTAGCGTGCTGGCACGTGCTAGCTCCTTGTCTTGGAGAGGTGGATACGCGACGGCCGGGTAGCGGCGGTTTAGACCGCCAAGAATGTCGCCAGTGGTGTGCGCCCGATGCGTGCATCTTTTACGTGAATCTCTGATAAATCGAGAGAACTCTTCTGTCGCCGCGCAGGCGCGGATAGGGTACACATCCACAAGTGGTAGACGCCATACCAGCATGATGCACATCACATCGACGGAACCTGCAGGGTACTCTCTCATGGTCGTGGGCCGCGAGTGCAAGCCCTGCGGACCCTTTTCTCAACCCTGTTTCTCAGCACCCTCAATCGTGGTCTCTCCGGTGCCCATGCCCTTTACGACAATCTCGAGGCTTAATCCCTTTTTTTTCCGGCTCTCTCCACCGCCTGCTACCCCCCCCCCCACTCTCCGCGCATGCTCCGGCGTGTGGCGCGCTGCTCACCCTTGATGCGTGTGCCACGCCTCTGCTCTGAAATAGGATGAAACGCACCCGCAGGTGTGCACTTTTGCCTCTCTCTGCGTGTGTGGTGTGCACGCGCATCGACACATAGGAAAGCGTCACCCGCACAGATGGACGACGTGAAGAAAGACGATGATTGCTCAACTCTCCGTGCGCTGGTGTCATCGACCAGCGAGCTACACCCAGGTGGTGGTGCGAACAGAGATGACGACGACATGTCAGAGCTAGTACCGCTTCTTCAGCGCAGCCGCTCACAGCGATTTCCTCCGCCGTCTTTTGCGCTCGCTCCCGCGGTGCCGCTGCCTCTGTGGCAGCGTGTAGCCCTCTCCTCTCTGCAGTCGCGTGAGGCGTCGCTCCTGTCGCAGCGCAAGTTCAGGCACATTCGCCAATCCCTCGTCCGAGACCTCGGCCGTTACCACGTGGAGCTTCAAGAGCGCGCGGAGAAGCAGCGCCAGCAGCAGCGTGAGGCGCGAGTACGCGCTGGCGAGCGCGTTGCGGCCGGGGTGCGCAGGTACTGGTCCAGGCGTGGCGACGCGTACCAGCAGCTGGCAAAGGTGGAGTTCGATGTTATGAAGCACCAGCACGACCGCCGCAAGCAGGAGGACCTACTGCGCGAAACGGAGGAGCTGACGCGCAAGCTCCTCGAGAGCATTTTCAGCGCCGCCCGCAAACAGCCAGCCTCCGCATCTGCAACCGCCGTGGAAGGTGGGGTCGTCGACTGCAGTGCTAATGGAATGCACCACCGCACCCCCGAAGCGCCTCTTCGGGAGACTACGCCGCCCTTGTTCCCGGTGACCGCGCCGTCACACGCGTCCTTCTGGGACAAGGTCGGCGACGACGACGCCGCCCCGATCGAGGCGGCGCTTTCGCTGCTGGACACGGAGGGCGGACAGCGACCGCTGCGGCATTATCAGCGCTCCGCCCTACGATGGATGGTTCACTTGTACGAAAACAACCTCAACGGCATCCTCGCTGACGAGATGGGGCTGGGCAAGACAGTGCAGACCATTGCACTCCTCTGCTACTTCGCCGAATACCACAATGACTGGGGGCCACACCTGATTGTGGTGCCGACGACTGTCGTGCTGAACTGGAAGGCGGAGCTGGAGCGGTGGTCACCGGGGCTCAAGGTGCTCACGTACATCGGGTCCACCAAGGAGCGCCACCTGCTGCGCAAAGGGTGGACAAGCGAGGACGCCTTTCATGTGTGTGTGACTTCGTACAACTTGGTCGTGCAGGACCGTAAGGCGTTTCGCCGCCGTCCGTGGGGGTTTCTCGTCCTCGACGAAGCCCATCACGTCAAGAACTTCATGAGCCTAAAGTGGCAGTCGCTCTTTGATCTGCAGGCAGAGTACCGCCTATTGCTAACCGGCACCCCGCTGCAAAACTCGATCATGGAGCTCTGGTCCCTCTTCCACTTCCTGCTCCCCTTCGCCTCGGCGTTTCGCTCCAACGCGGAGTTCAAGGAATGGTTCAGCAATCCGATGGACGAGATGATAACGGGACGGTCGACGTTGAATGAGGACATCGTGCGGCGTCTGCAGGCCCTCATTCGGCCATTCATGCTGCGGCGGCTCAAGAAAGATGTTGAGACGCAACTACCTACCAAGACGGAGAAGGTCGTACTCTGCCACCTCTCACGTCGTCAGCGTTCCCTGTACGACGACTACATGCAACTCGCCGAAACACGGCAAAAGCTGCGTGGTGGCGGCGGCGCTGGCGGCGTGCTGAGCGTGCTACTGGCGTTGCGCAAGGTGTGCGACCACCCTGACCTCTTCGAGGAGCGACCCACCACCTCTCCACTGGTTCTCAGCTACGACGCCGTCGTTGAACAGCGGGTGCCGCGTGAGGCACTACTCCTAGACAACGATGACCGAGGCCGATGGCGTTTTCCGTGCTTCCACGTGCTTGATGTAAACGACGACGGCGGTAGGGTGAACAGCACGCAAGGGCAGACAGAGGTGTCAGGCTCGGACTGGGCCGTCTGCGAGCGCGAGCGCCGATCAGATCTGTTTCTCTCTGGTACTGGAGCACCCGCGCCGTGGTGGCTCTTTCTCACCCACGTAGAGCGACCTGATGCGCCGTCGGAGGATGCAATGGCGTCGTTTGCGAAGCGCTTCAGCCCCACCTTCCTCGAAGGACCGTTAAGGCGCCGACGCGAGCCGGCACCGGATGCTTCTCAACTGTGCAACTGTAGCGCTGCCCTGAAAGCGGCCTTTTTTAGCGTCTTGGCACAGGCCAGACAACAGTGCCGCTCGCGACACCACCACACCACGGCCGCGCAGTGGCAGCGCTACCACGCTATTCAGACAGCGCGGAACACATATGTGCCACCTACGTGTCGGCTGTCGCTTCGACAAACCGTCTTAGCGCAGCGGCACCCGTCTCTCTGCCCCTCCATCGCCGTGCGCGCCGCTGCCCTCCTTCCTGTGCTCGAGCGAGTGTGCGTGTACGTCCCGGCAGTGTTGGCGGCGCACCCGCCGAGGCTGCAGTGGTCGCTTCCGATTCCTCACCCCGGCCCGTTCGAGGCTCTCAGCCGTGAAGGGTGCGCGCCTCTGATCGGAGCCGTTGCCAAGGCTCAGGATGCCGCTCAGTGTGGCCGCGCGCCGCCTCGGCGGCGATACGATGCCGCCTTTTTCCTGCAGGAGATGTGGCCCATACAGGTGCGGCGCAGCTTTCTTTTCCCCGACAAGCGTCTCCTCATCCACGACTGCGGCAAACTGCAGTTTCTCGAAACAGCGCTGAAGAAGATGCGAGACGAGGGGCACCGCATGCTCATTTTTACCCAGTTTGTGCACATGCTGAACATCCTCGAGCGTTTTCTTGCCTTGATCGGGATCGTGTACACGCGCCTGGATGGCTCCACAAAGGCGGAGCTGCGGCAGCAGTACGTCGACCGCTTCAACGCCGACCCGCGCATCACGTGCATGATTCTCTCCACGCGCTCTGGTGGCATTGGCCTCAACCTCACCGGCGCCGACACCGTCATCTTTTACGACAGCGACTGGAACCCAACCATTGATCTACAGGCACAGGACCGATGCCACCGGATCGGGCAGACTCGCCCGGTCACCATCTACCGCCTCATCAGCGAGCACACCGTCGAGGAGAGCATCCTGGAGAAGGCGCGAGAGCGAAAGAAACTGAACAACGTCGTCATTCGGGGCGGCCAATTTCACACGATTGCTGGAGTCAGCGGGCAGTATGACGACAGCGCCGCCGCCTTCGCTGCACTTTCGAACCCGGTGAACCTGCGCAGCTTCTTTCACGACCTCGATGAGGACGCCACGGTGGCATCCGCGCCCTCTGCGGTTCTCATCGATGCCAGCGACAGCGCTGGTGCGGCATCATCGCGACTGGACGTTCTTGAGGCGATGGCAGACGTCGAGGATGCGGAGGATCGCGCCGCGGGCCAAGAGCTGCAGCGCGAGATCGCTGCCCATGCGGCGGAGGAAGCGAAGGGGGGCGGCGACGATGACTCCAGCGGACTGCATCACCAGGGCGGCACCTTGTACAGCTGTTCTGAAAGAGAGAAGGAGCTTGGCCCGTCTGCTGCGTGTGTCGTCAACGAAGACGCCAAGTGGCAGACGCGGCTGCCGAACTCGTTTCTTGATGCGCTGTTGTTGCCGTCCACCCGCCTCGGGAGCGGCGCAGCCTTCCACGGAAGCGAGGGCAGTTCCGTTGACTCCGTGTCCTCCGCCCAAAGCTCGTCGGCCGCTGCGCTTCTTCTCGCGGTGCGGAAACGGCAGCGCGAGATCGCCACCAAGGCGCACGCCCCTGTGGATCAGTTTCTTGCCTTTCAGTATGCACGCTGCCACCGCGCAGACGCCGAGGAAAGGTATAACGCGTTGGTTTTGTCGTACGGGCCGCACGTGAACGAGAGCGTCGGTGACGACGCCGACCTCGAGAAGGCGCGCATGGGCCTCTTTCAGCCGCGATTCCGTGTGGAGTACCGGCTAGGCCCCTGAAGGATGGGCGAAACAACACCAGGGTCTACACATTGCTCCGGCGCTTCTGCGCAGCTCGTACAACCCGCCCGGGCAGAAAGCGGCATCCGTTTTAAGCGTCTCTCTGTTCTCTGAGTTGCAGCGTCGCTGGATCGTCTTTTTGTCTCAGTGCCGCCCCTTGTTGCTCTGCTTCACGCTCGCTGCTGCGCCATGGACACGAAGGCGACGATGCGTGGGGAGAGGTGTCTCTAAGACGCCAAAAAGAAAACTGGAAGGAAAACCAAGCATCAATACACGGCTTCGCGTCCAGGGAGGCGCCGACACGGACGCTAATGAACACATGGCAGCTAGAACAGCACCTGTGTGAATTCCCTGTACGATACCCAAGCGCCCGTATGCCGACTCACCAGCGGGCGTCTGCGCGGCAGCGTGACACCGACATTGCCACCGCGCCGAAAAGGTAGTGACCACACTGTGTCTCCATCTGTTGCTCTGCCTCACTCGACGTGTTAATGCTCCTGCTGCATGCGGCCCCCGCAAGAGCCTCTCTCTCTTTCCCTCCCTTTTGCTGCCTCGCTTCGAGCGTGCTGCACGCTTCCTCTCCCCTCTCTCTCATAAACATCCACACGCACACACACGCCCGGGCTCTCATGCTGGCGGACTGCCGCGCCGAGAAACATGGCTGATCTGTCGTCAGTCTCTCAATTCACGCGGGCTGCGCTTACTCGACCCACTTCACTCGTGCTCGAACATTGGCAGGGTCTTCTCTGCCTCTCCGCAGTTTTTGCTCTCTCCGCTGCTTCAGCGCTTTCCACCCACGCTGTAGTTCTTCGTATACTTTTTCGTTTACTTTTTTCTGTTTTTGGGCCCTCTCCTCGCCCCCCCCCCTGGCTGCACCCCCACTGACAGAAAGACAGGCATAAACACACACACACACACACACACACACACACACACACACACACACGGGCACACCACAAAGAAACGCTTGAAGCACGTTGACGAGGGGGCGGAATCGGCAACAAACTCGAAAACACACAAGCAAGACAAACAAGCGACCAACGTCTTGGCGTCAACGCCGCTCGTGTGCCGCTGTAGTGACGGGCTCATCGACTGCGAATACTAGCCCACAGCACAAGAAAAAGACAAAGGAAAAGGATGACGCAGTACTTCGAGGTCAAGAACCCGGCCACGGGTGCGGTAGTGGGCAAGTACATGCAGCAGCAGGCATCCGATATTGCAAAGGCTGTCGCGAACGCACGGGTGGCGCAGAAAGCGTGGGCTCAGCTCACGTACGACCAGCGAGCAGTGCACCTGAAAAGGATGAAAGCCTTCCTCGCCGCCAACGCCGAGCGCGCGACCGACGTGATCGTGTCTTGCAGCGGTAAGACTCGCCAGGATGCGCTCGCGACGGAGGTGCTCTCAGGAGTTCTGGCGTGCGACTGGTATGCCAAGAACACCAAGAGGGTGCTGGCACCGCAAAAGCTGCCGGTCGGCTCCATTTTATTCTCTAACAAGTCGAACACAATCCACTACGAGCCGGTGGGCGTTGTCGGCATCATCTCTCCGTGGAACTACCCCTTCTCCATCCCGTTCGGTGAGGTACTGATGGGGCTGATGGCCGGCAATGCGGTACTGCTGAAGGTGGCTACGAACTCCACTCCTGTCGGCTGCTTCATTGAAGAAGTGGTGCAGGCGGCGGAGTTGCCGGTGGGACTGTTTCAGCATCTCATCGTCAGCGGCGCCGAGGCCGGCCGGGCGCTGCTGGAGGCTGGTATCAACAAGCTCTTCTTTACTGGCAGCGTCGGCGTTGGCAAGAAGCTCATGGCCGAGGCAGCCAAGACGCTGACCCCGGTGTCCCTGGAGCTCGGCGGCAACGACCCGATGTTGGTACTCAAGGACGCCTCGATTGAGCGTGCCGTAAACTGTGCTTGCTGGGGTGGCTATCAGAACGCCGGCCAGAGCTGCGGCGGCGTGGAGCGCATCTACGTGGATGAGTCCATCTACCCCGAGTTCCTTGCCCAGCTGAAGGCAAAGACAGAGGCGCTGCGCCATGGCCCGGACACCGGCGCCTTTGATGTGGACATAGGTTGCCTCACAACCAAGGGTCAGTACGAAACGATTGCTGCGCAGGTGAAAGAGGCTCTGGCGCAGGGTGCCACGATTGAGGCGCAGAGCCGCCCTAGCGCGAACTGCCCCAAGGACGGTCTCTTCTACCCAGCCACGGTCCTCAGCGGCTGCACGCCATCGATGAGAATCATGAAGGAAGAGACCTTCGGCCCGATCCTCCCCGTGGTACCCTTCAAGACGGAGGAGGAGGGCATCCAGATGGCGAACGACTGCACCATGGCCCTCACGAGCAGTGTGCACTCTCGCAATATGAAACATGCCAAGGAGGTGGCGATGCGGCTGGAGAGCGGCGTAGTCACCATCAACGATCACCTCTACTCTCACGGAATGTCGGAAGCGCCGTGGGGTGGGTGGAAGGAGAGCGGAATCGGCCGTACGCACGGCTACCTGGGGTTGAAGGAGATGGTGAATGCAAAGTGCATCAACTCGGATCTGATGCCCTCCGGCTTGCTGCCCCGCAATCTCTGGTGGTACCCGTTCACTCGCGAAACAGACGCGATGCTCCGCAACGTGCTGTCCTTTGTTGCCCCCACGAGCATCTGCAAGATGCTGTCGAGCCTGTGGTACATCATCACGCACTGCAGGTATATGTTCCATCCATGGGAGATAAAGAGCACGCCGAAATGAACAGCCCCGCAGCACGCACGCACACTCTACCATGAAAGGCGTGACGGATCAGGAAAGAACGTAAACAGACACACACCGAGACCGCTCGGCAGGACGGTTGTTATGAGTCATCGGCAGCGACCCGAACACCGCACACGTGCAGGTTTGGGGTGGACTGCCTTCCTTTTTTTTTCTTGCTCTTCGATTTCATTCTCTTTCCCTGATGAACCAGGCCACATAAGCGCGCGGTATCCGGACCCACTGCCTACGCTTTCTGGGGAAGCCAAAAAAGCCTGCCGCCTGCCCTTAGGTGTGCCTGGCGGTCTCTTGGTGTACGCTGGCGGGGCTTGGCGGACGCTGTGCGGAGGAGGCTTGCTGTCATGAGCACGGCTGTGCCAGCTTGCCAGGAATCATGTCGAGGATTCAGTGCGTATTGGAGAACAAGAGGCACACCGATCAACTCCACAACGCATTTGTTCGAGGCGTACGGAGCCTCTGGGATTCCGACGCGGTGGGCTGATATGAGGGCACGGGTGCCGGAAGCATGGCATACGGCCGGGTTGCAGAGGCTCTGAAGGGCTCTCACCGGAGGCTGGCCGACTTGTTCCTCGAGCTCATTCGGCACGCGCCTGGCTCACCACCACCACCACCTCTGCTACCCCGCAGGGCGGCTCGTTCTCGGCGACCAGGAGATGTCGCCGCCGTGCGGCCAGAGGGTTGGGGCGCTGTGGTTGCGGAGGCGTGTATACACTGTTGCGGACGTGCTCGTGGTCGGATGGACAGGCTAGCAGCCAAAAAAAAAAATTATTGCTCATGCTGAAAAGTGTGCTGCTTGCTTTGCTTTCATGCGGTGCGCAAGCCGCGATATGCATATCGATGGCTCTCTCGTTGACAATGGGTGCTGCTGTCGCTCTACATCTCTCACCGAAGCGAAGGCGACGCGGGAAAGAAGACAGTGCGTGGGCTTGACTGCCGTTTTCTCAGCGAATCACAAAAGAGGCTCTGTTGAGGTATTCCTCTGGATGCAGCGGCAACAGGATGCCAAAAGGACGACTGGTGATCAGTGGATCGTGGAAAGCCACACAAGCAGAGATGGGACGCACCCTTCTTTTTTCTAGGTTTTCTGGCAGCATAGAATATCTCGGTGATAAGGGCAATCGACCAGATGCACTGGTGTGTGTGTGTGTGCTTTGGGGGGGGGGGACGGTGTGTCTTGCGCTTGCGGTGTTCTATCGGTGTTGCCATGATATAGCACGTATGCGGTGGCTCGTGCAAATCTATCCGTCGTACTGCACCTCCAGTCTGACTTCGCATCTCGTCTTTTTCTCTTCCCTCTTCCCTCTTTCTGTTTTTTTTTTGTTCTTGTTCGAATTACGTGGCATGTGCGAGCGCGTGTGCTGGGGCGCTTAGGAGTGAGCATTGCGCCGTTTCGGGAAACGTTCTTTTGTCAGCTTGCCCCCTCGTTTCATCGCCGAGTGTTTGTGTGCACGTTTTTTTTTTGTGTTTGCCTACCTCACCTGCGCCACTCGAAGCGCTCACAAGCGGCAGCCGCTGCAACAGCACAAGCCGCTGCGTGTTTTCTTACGCGTGCACGCATACACATATGTGCATATTTGTTTCTGACATCCACTTACCTGCCTGTTCCATATAGCCGGTAAGAAGATACGAGATGGCGTCGATTGAAATTCCGCCTGAGGATCGGCAGCATATCGACTACCTCGCCGATCTTTTTGCCGTCATCGTTGCCATCGAGCAGATCGAGAAGGCCAACCGCCGAGACCTGATCAATCAAGACCAGTACGACACCACAGTTCGTAGGCTTCTGGAGAAGTACAAGAATACCGTAGCGCACCTGCAGGGCGCACGCAACCCGTACTTCACGACGATCGATGACTTCTTTGACAAGTACTGCGCGCGCTTTCTGGCGGCACGGGCGACGATCCGGGACGGTCCGATGAGCAGCCCGAATGAAAACAACGCTCGCTTTCTCGCGCGTCAGTCGGTGGAGTGTAGCGACCACTTCATCACCTTGCTTGACTCTCTGCGCCTCCAGCAGACCTCCGTCGATGTTCTTAACCCACCTCTCGGCGACCTTCTGCAAGTCTTGCGAAAGCTGGGCCTGAGCAAGGAGGAGTTCTGCGTGCGCCTGCAGAATTGGCAGCGACGTCTGGACAGCATGAGCGCCGCGGACATGTTGGACGAGTCCGCGGCGCGTGACTTCGCCTACGACCTAGATCGCGGGTATGCCTGCTTTAAGGCGTTCTTGGAGAGTGATCCGACGCTGTCCACGCGAAGGTAGGAAGAGAGAGGGGGGCTTTCGTTTGCCTTGGACTTCTGCACATGCGCGGAGTGGACGATTGACGTCTTTCGCGCTCTCTCTCTCCGCTCTGCTGATGCTGTGTTGAGATACAGACGGGCCTCCAACAGTTCGGGTGCGCTGTTATCGTTGTTCTCTCTCCGTGGTGCCTCTGTATGTGGAATAGTTGCCAAGCTGAGTTTGCGCGTGATTGTCATCCTCCTATGCAGACGGCTGCTGGAGGCAGTGATAGCGATGGCAGCGGAGGCCACCATCTGGGCGCGTGTTGGTGCCCCTTTCTCTGTGATTAGCGTGCCTCTGTCTCCGCTCATTGTGGCCGATCGACTTGCAGTTCTTCTCGGTCCCACCACATCGTGGCACCTTCTTAGTCCTGTTGTCTCCTATGCCTCTCGATACCCTCTATCTTTTCGAATTTTTTTTCTATGACAGGCAAGACGTATATCCATCCGCACACGGACGCAAAAAGAGATACACACGCGCAGAAGCATGATGGGGGCTCGGGAGTGAGCATGCATGCCTGCATGCACATGGGGAAAGCGAAACCGTTTCCTGCGGTGTGAGACCTGGCGCGGACGGAAGTATCTCCCTGCGCCTTGACTGCCAGCTGTGTCTCTCTCGAAACGAGGGACACCGTTTTCGTTCCCTGCCCCTTATTTTCTGCTGTTTTTCGAAGTCGTACTTCTGCAGCGTGCGCGCGTCACCTCGGTTCTCGCCTGAAGAGTACGGAACACTGTTGCGGATTCGTTACACCATCCCCTTCTTCCATTTTGGCGCACACTAATGTGTGCTTCCAGAGTGTTTTCCTGCTCCGTCCCTCACTCGCTGTGCGCCTCTCCGCACCTTAATCGTCAATGCTCTGATCTCTTTCTCTCCCTCTCCTCTACCTCTCGTCTCTCGCCGGAGCTGGCTTACCGGCACACTCACTCACTCTTATTCTGGTGATGCAAGCCACCCCCCGGCCACATTCGAGCAAGCGCACTGACGGAGACATCAACACCCAAGTGCCCATAGAGCTCAAAAGGGGCAGCGCGCACGACGGAGGATTTGCGGCAACTCGTGAGGCACTCGGTGCGCATTTTGCATTTTTTTTTCGGTTTCGCATAGCCCATCCTTGGTTCTGCTGCTTCGAGCAGATCAGCTTCTTCACGCACACAGCCGCCTCAGACGGCTTTCGCGTCGCTTTCCCATGTCTCGCTACGTTCCTCCTCACCGACGTGAAGCAGTGGCCTCGTCCTCCGACGACCTGACCTCTACCGGCTCGGTGGCGTTTCAGCAAGAGGCATGGCGCGCGCTAAGCCGCAGCATCACCGGCGTGGTGAACAGGGTGAACAAAGACAACCTGCAACAGTCAGCCGTGGAACTCTTCCGTGAAAACCTCATCCGCGGCCGTGGCTTGTTTGCCCGTAGTATGATGCGCACGCAGCAGGTGGATCCGGATCTTACGCCGGTGCTGGCCGCTTTGACCAGCCGCATCAACAAAGATCTTCCGACGGTGGTTGAGCTGCTCTGCAGGCGCCTTGTGGTGCAGTGGAATCGTGCCTACCTGCGCAAAGACTGGCGCTACGTCGAGAACGCAAGTCGCTACCTGGGGTGGCTCTTCCTGCTAAACGTTGTCGAGGTGGACATCATCTATCAGCTTTTACTGAAGCACCTAACGTCGGAGAAGCGGAGCGACGAGGACATTGATCAAGCGGCGAAGCTGTTCAGGGAGACGTTTAAGGTGATGTCGCTTAACGAGCGACGGTCCTTCCACGAGCAAATCCTAACACCCTTTCGAGATTTGTTGGCCATGGATGACGAGGAGCTGCGGCTGTCCACCCGCTCCCAGGCGGTGCTCGAGTCGTGCCTGAAGGAGGTGCAGGAGTGGGAGCGGCGCAAGGAAAGGGAGGAGGCGATTCCGGACTACCTCGTTCTCTTTGACCTGGAGATGCAGCAGAAGCATGAGATGGACCTGGACGAGAAGTACCCGACGGAGGATACGCTGGACCGGTACGCGTTCGATGCCGAGTACGACACTCACGAGGAGCAGTACGAAGCGGTGCGCAAGGCTATTCTCGGCGAAGACTGGGAGGTGGAGCTGCTGCAGCAGGTCGCAGACGCCGAGGGGGATGAGGATGAGAAGGGAGGCGGTGAGGACGGCGAGGAGGCCGCCGATGGCCCATCTGCTGGGGCAGGTGCGGCTGCATCCGAGGCCGCTTCGTTGCCCACGAGTGCGGAGCTGGATGCATCCAAGACCCTCATAGACGCCGAGGAGCGCAAGCTCCGGCGTGAGGTGTACCTGGCGATGCGTAGCAGCATCCGCGCCGATGAGGCGGTACACAAGATTCTGAGACAGATGCAGCCGCAGACGGAGCGGACCATCTGCTTCATGGTGATTGAGGGCTGCTGCGAAGAGCGAGCCTACCGCAAAATGTACAGTATGGCAGCGGAGCGACTGTGCAAGAGCAACGCCCGTTTTCAGGCCTTCTTTGTGGAGGCGTTCCACGCGCGCTACGAGAGCGCGAGCGAGCTAACGTTGAAGCAGATCGAGTACACATGCAAGGTGTACAGCCATCTGCTCCGCACCAACTCGGTGTACTGGAGCCGCTGCCTGAGCTGTCTCGATATAGTCGAGAACAGTGAATCGCAGCGTCTCATAATCCAGTATCTCTTCAAAGGAGTGGCGGAGGAGATTGGCATGCCGGGTATCATGGAGCGGTTTCAGAAGGACGAGGAGTTGCGCTGGCACACCCAACGATTGTTCCCGCTCAATCAAGGAGTCGAGGCGCTGAAGAGTGCGGTGAACTTGTACGTGGCGATGGGGCTGCCCGAAATGACGGCGCCTCTACGAGCTGCGCTTGAAGAGGAGCGGGCGGCTCAGAAGCGTGCGCGCGTGGACTACTAAGGTAGCACCCCCTTTTTTTTGTGCGCTCTTACTGTTGTCTTCTGTGTGCTACTTTTCAGTTTCTCCAACGTGCACGACCGCTTAAACTACAACGCAGGCACGTAAGGCTGATGCGAAGTACGGTTTTGACAGGAAGTATGACGTGCCAGATGTGTATCTCCTCTTTTTCGGGAGGGCGGAAGTGGGAGAGGGCACGGGCATGTTCGCTTTTTTGTTGTTCTTGCTGTTGCAGGTGCGGGTCTCTCGCTGCTTCCTTGACCCTTTTGGGTCCCCTTGTTGGAAGCACTGTGTCCCTCCATGTGCATGTGTGTGCGCGTCGGCAGCTCACTTCATTCACGACCCACCACACGCGCAACAAGGCAAACGGCTGCAGCTGTTTCTATTGGTGCTCATTGGCCCTTGAGGAACTGTGCAGAATGCCATATTGCATACGTCTCATCTTTTCGTCCTCTATGTGCCTCTTTCTCTCCTTCGTCTCCTTAATGCCGAGTGGGGCGATTTCTTCAACCGCCGATCCGCCACGGACAGGATATCCGCGCCGCGACTCTACCGCATCCCCTTCCCTCCCTCCGTTACCCGTACACGGTGCACGTTGCCATCGCCTTCTTCTCGCATACAACAAACACCTGCATACATATATTTATATATACGCGTGCAAACGCTTGCAGTGATATCGCGTCGCTCACCCGACAACCGTAGTGGGTTTCGACTGCTTTGCATTGCCTGTGTGTGTGTTTTTTTTTTCTCCCGCGCTTCTCTCTAATCTTCTTCCTCCTTTGCGTTTAACGGAGCCATGACGATGAGTCTGAAGTCCAGCACGTGCCGCAGCTTCGTGCGCGTGCGCCCCTTCACGGCGTCTGAGGCGAAGGTGTGCCCCGAGGACAGCGCCATCCCCCGCGGCATCCTCCAATGGGACGGCAATAACATCATCTCTGTCCTCGACCCTCAAAACTACTTTGAGGTGCGCCGCAACGCCGTATTCGCGGTCAGCGAGGTGCTCTGGTCATTTCAGGAGCCCGGAGAGGAGGCGTTGAAGTCTTCGAATAAGAAGAGGCCCGCCACACAGCAGGATGTTTACAATCGTGTCGTGGCGCCGATGATACCGGCGATCGTGGAGGGCTACAATACCGCCTTCTGCGTCGCCGGTGCCAGCAGTAGCGGCCGCTTCTACACCCTCTATGGCGGCGAGGCCGAAGGCGCCCACCGCGGCATTTTGCCCCGCTTTGCTGAGGACATCATTTCCTCCTTCAAAATGAACGCGCAAACCAACAGCTCCCTCAGCGTGGAACTGGAGGCGGTGGACATCTCCGGTGAGACCTACGTTGACCTCCTCGCCACGGGCCGGCACGGTGGCAGCATCCAGACTTCCGCAGATTCACTGAAGCTGCTATCGACCCCCAGCGGGCCGCGGCTGGTGGGTGTCAACAGCGTCGATGCAGATAGCACGCCGGAGCTGCTAAAGGTGATTCAGCAGCTCTACCGCATTGTGGAAAAGCGGAACAGCACACACACCGTCTCCTTCCGCTTCACAGAAACGTTCGAGTTTGAGGATCCGGAGAACGTGAACCAGTCCGTGAGCAAGTCACGTCGCGTGCAGGTGCTGTTTGTGCTCCTGCGCAACATGCCGTCCGCCTTCCAGCGCTGCATCGATGTCGCCGTGGAGCACGACAGCGGGGAGAATCCGCTGGCGAAGGTGCCGGTACGCGAGAGTGCCTTCACGAAGCTGTTCCCATCGCTGCTGCAGCAGGGCTTCCATCTGAACATGATCTCGTGCGTCAGCCCGTATTACGAGCATATGCGAGAAGACATCAACACGCTTCAGTTTAGCGTGAAGGTGAAGAAGCTGAAGGGCAACCCGCAGCTGCTCCACGATGAGAGCTTCGTGGAGATGCGCCGGCTGGCGGACGAGGTAAAGGACCTGCAGGTGGAGGAGAGAAAGACGCATGAGGCGCTGTCGGTCGTGCAGAACGAGCTGAACGTGCGGGAGGTGGAGTTGATGAAGCAGGAGGCTAACTATAACAAGACGACGAACGAAATCACTGAGTCGCACAAACAGGTAAAGCTGGCGACGATCGGCCGAAACATGGAGGCCGAACGCTCGAACCGTGCGCGCAAGCAGATGAACACGGAGCTGAACAAGAAGCGGGCAGAGATCAAGGAGTTCCAACAGATGCAGATGTCCCTCGACGCGGCGTCGAAGAGGCAGATGCGCGACGCGGACGACGCGAAGGTGCGCGCGGAGGCAGTGGAGACCATGTTGAAGAAGCAGAAGGCGAACACTGCCATCTACGAGGAGCGCCTCAACGAGTGCAGGGAGGAGGACAGGAAAACAGAGAGCATTGAGGCCTTTAACGTTGCCTCTCCTGATGAGCAGCGGAGGATGCTCATCAGCGAGTCGGATGAGAAGAAGAATGCGGACGCCGAGATTCAAAGGATCGAGCGAGAGCGCTCCACTGCGAGGGAGCTAGACAAAACCGAAGAGCGAATGCGCGCAATTCAAGCAGAATACGACATCGCCTATAAAGCTGCAGCGCCGAGTCGGGAGAAGGCGGAGCTGGAGGAGGAGATCGCCAAGTATGAGAAAGAGATATCCGAGACACAGAGCGAGATTCGCCGCCTGCAAGATGAGATCGACAAGAAAAAGTCGCAGTGCCAGTGCAACCTCATGTAGCGCGGCAGCTCTGACGTTCTTTCTTCGAGTACTCCGCGTGTACGAGTCTCTGTGCGTGCACAGGCACACACGCACACACAGTCCCCTGTACATTCCCCAAGGCGCATCGTCGACTTGCCTTCGTTCAGTGCGTTGTCGCTTTTTTTCATTATTATGATTTTCGGTAGCTTGCCCTTTTTTGTTGTTTGCGTTTCGCGTTGTCTCTCACTTTCTTTGCTGTTGTTTCGCCACATCTGTTTGAGCATTCACGAGCAGTACGGGCATGAAAATTCGAACAGAGCACGGGGAGAGCGTGCTCAGATGCACTCGCTCGGCATTCTTGATGGCCGTCCGCTAGTCCCGTTGCCCCTCCTCCTTGATGCTCCTGGTCGCTAGAGTTGGCAAATCGCCGGCGCAAGACCAGTAATGGAAGGTGCGGCACACGTAGACGTGGAGGTTTCTTGCGATGATGTGTTGTTTTCTCCTCCTTTTCCCCCAACGTGTCTGTAGTGATGCCGGGGCTTTGCCGCGCCCATTATGTGTCTCCTTTTCGTTTGTTTTTCGTTGCTTGCCTTTCCTCGTCCTCGTGGCTTGCTTTTCTTTTTAGGTTTGCTTCCTGTACCGCTGCCTCTCTCACCTGTACGCATTCATGCATATGTTCTCGCTTTTATTTTGTCTTCTCCGTGTGCGCGGGTGTGCGATGGGGTGCCGATTGCTTGCCATGTCGGCAGCTTTCACTCACTGTGCTCCTTGTCTCACCTCCCCCTCACCCCCACCCCCTTACCACATCCTCATCTAGATGTGGTCGTGTGTGTTTTTCTTTGTTCAGTTACGCAGAAACCATCTAGGCACACACACACACGCACGCACACGCACGCGCGCACACACGAGGAGAGCGGAATGTACAACAGCGCATGTTAAGTTTTCTTTTTTTTCTGTCGCTGATGCCTTCGTGATTTGGTGGTGCACACACCTTCTCTGTGGACTCGACAAACACTGCGTCCTCCCGTCTCTATGTGTCTTTTTTTTTTATTCTGGTTCTTCTCTCATTCTCCTTCATCTGTGCCTCGGCTTTAAGAGTAGACCGCGTCGCTGCGTCGGCGTGTGTGCATGTGCGTGTGGGCGTGTGCGTGCGTGTATGCTTCGAGTGCCCGCTCCGGCTTTCCTCCTTGCCGTGGATCCTTTTTGACTGTTGTGCTGGGCTAGCGGGGAGGAAGCGGGGGAGATGCGCACAGACAAGAAAAGAAAACAAAGGCGCATTTGATTGTTTCTCGCTTGGCCTGTCGTTTTTTCTTTTTGTGTGTGTGTGTGTGTGTGTGTCACATTCGGACTTGCGTGCGGGGCGCATTGTGCGTTGCGGCTCAAGCACGTTTCGCTTTCTTTCGATGCTTCGGCTTCTTCGCAGAAGAGCCACAAAGAGAGGGAGAGGGAATGATACGCCGATGTGTGGAGGGTGACAACACACAGGTGCCTCCGCCCTCACCCTCACGCCGTACACAAAGCATTTATGCCTTTCTTTTGCCGAGCTCTCTTCCCATGTTCCCCCCTTCCCTGCCTCACAAGCGGCCAAGATACATCCACAAACGCGCACGCACAGACCTGTAGCCCTATTTTTGTCTTCACTGTCGTGCGTTTTTTCTTGGGCGCAGCCACCACGCCATCATTCTTTAGAGAGCGCTTCAGCGTGTGTGCGACTACATTGAATAGAACGTATCCTCACTTCGAAACAACACCCTTCGTTAAGCGCGAAACGCAGAGTTCTGTAGAGGTGATGTGTGGGTCCTCACACGCCCCCCTGCCTCAAGTATGTAGACGAAGGAAAGGACTCACAGTCCTTCGATGGGGGACGGGACCACAAGCAGGTGTGTCGGACTGGCTCGTTTTTGTCGTCTGCATTGTTCTTCTTCGGCTGTGATAGAGGGCTTTTCGATTCTGGCGGGGTGTCACCGTTGGCCTAAAGGCTCATGTGAGGTGTAAGGCGAGACTTGAATGATGTTCCGCTGTGTTTCCCTGCAAGGTAGTGGTAATGCCGTTGTCTAATGGAGATTTACTGGGATTGGCCGAACCAACAGCGAGCACAGCTGCTGTGTCACTACGCAACTGATTTGCATCTGTCCCTCTTCAATCACCTCTGGTCATGACAAGACTGTCGTTTCCCTCTCCAACCCCACTGTTGCGCTTTTTTTCTGTCCTGTTTCCGCTCCTCGTGTCTTCACGATGCGCCGCATTCTCGAACGTCTTTCTTGCTGTCGCCACGGTCGACTGCGCCACCGCACGATTAGAGAGCGCGTATAGCTGACACTTCGTTTCTCCCTGTTCCCTTTTCTTACGCCCATTACAGCTCGCCCGCGGTCTCGTTGCTTGGGGAGCTTTTGCCGCACCCATCACCGATCTCCCTACTCGTCAATCTCGACGCCACTGGGCGCCCCCTTGCCCACATCGAAGACCTCCCCGCCATACCACCCTATTCCCTTCTTCATATTTGTTGCGATTCCACCGTAGGCGCCTTTTTTTGTCTCGGGTTTGCGTTTGTTCGAGATCGTTGCGTTCCGCATCAACATACACGCAGACACTCATATCCTCATACGCGTCCTGTGCGACCGTGCTTTTCGGACCCTCTCTGTTCGCGAGGTCGGCCACCAACGCAAACAACCCCCCAACCCGCCCAACAATGGTCCAACTGTCGCTCATTGAGGAGATCAAGGATAAGGCGTTACGCCTTATGCCGAACCCTTACGCCGACATTGTTGAGGAGTGCACCGCCCCGCAACTCCTCATTCCCACCTACGAGCACGTCAAGTTTCTCTGTGAGACGGTGAACAAGAAACCCGAGTCGACCGTTGACGTTGTGCGAGCAATCCGGCGCCGTATCGCGGACTCTCATGTCGCCGTCAAGCACCTGACGATCCAGCTGCTGGAGTCGATGATCAAGAGCTGCTCAACATGGTTTCATATCGAAGTGGCGACGCAGAAGGGTCTTCTGCGCGATCTGGTCGCCGTCGCGTGCGTGCAGCCGACGACCGGCCGCGCGATGCAAGCGAAAGAGTCAGCGCTCTTGCTGACGCTCAACCTCAGCATCTGGTTTCGCGGCCACCCCGCCGAGGAGTGCTACATCCTCACAACGCTTGCCGACGACGTCCGCAACCAAATGGGGCCGAATTGCTTCGAGGGCCTCGAACCGGAACGCAACGCACGCATGAAGGTGGAGGTTCACGCCCCCAACCGCAATCGACGACAGCCAGGTCAGCGCTCGGATGCTGGCCATGACTACCAAGGGGAACGCTCGCATGGTCATCACCGCGACAAGCGCAGTGTCGTGGACGCCATCGCAATCAACCTCCCCACCTCTGAGCGTGTGTCGGCGATGCTGGAAATGTGCATGACCTTTTCTGATTACGTTAACAACACCGAGACGAATCCCAATGTATGTTTGCGCGATGACGAGGTTGTGCAGAGCTACTTGTCGCAGCTGCGTGAAGACCACATTTACGTCACAATTCTACTGTCCTCGAACCTGCAGCTGGACCGCGACTTACTCCGGACCGTCTCTGACAGTCAGTCGGCTGTGCTGGCGAAGGTTGAGAAGTCGATGGCACGGCCGCGCGCTGACGCCACGCCCGAAGGGTCGTCCGCGTTGCCGCCAGCAGTGCAGCAAACCCTAATGCGCTCCGCTGTTGACACGGAGCAGAACAGCAGCGGCGTCTCTGCTTTTCAGGAGACGGGGATGCAACAACGCCCGCCACCACCGCGCGCTGAGGTGCCGAGCGGGAGCGTGGGCATGGCGGGCACCTCTCCGGCGCCGGTGTCTACTCCGCCCCTCGCCGCTGCGCCAGTGGCGGAGGACTTGTTTGGGAACGGGCAGTCTGCGCCACAGGCTACGCCTTCAATGCCCAAGTTACCCGTGCCATCAATGGAGGAGCCGGGGTCGCCGCCGGCGCGATCTCCTCCGGCGGCGTCGCCTGAGGAGACTGCCGACGCCGTGGAGCCTGCTGTGGGCGACTTCGCGACAACCGCACCGACTAGTTCCAATGCTGCGGCGCCGTCACTCATGCGTGCAGAGGCAGGTGACGCGGCTGGGGCGGAGGAGGTGCCTGCGCCGCTCCAGCATGCAGTATCACAGTCCACCTCGGCAGCGGAGGCTGCAGCGGCTCCCGCCCCCCCGACCGCGGACTTATCAAAGGACGCGGATGACTTCGATGCCTTCCTTGAAGGTCACGGCGTCAGCTAGACGGAAAAAAAAATGCGCCGGTGCGTGAGGTACCTGCTGATCCTCTTGGCGCTATCGGCCTCCCGATGTTTTCGACGTCCTCATATCAGCTCAGAAATGGGATTGGTCGGTGCTGCTAGAAGGAGGGGCAGACTTCTCCGTTACTTTGTTGAGCAGGGATGTGCGAGCGGCTTCTGTGCGGCTTTGCCAGTCAGTCTGTGTGCATTCGGCCTTCTACTCCCCTCCCCTCCCCTCCCCGGACTTCCCAGCCTCACCACCATCCTTCGGGTTGCATTTTGCTTTCTCTCTCTTCTCTGCGACTGTTCACCACCGCATACGCGTGATGGCTTTGATGGCGGTGGTGGCGGCGTCTCTCTGCGTCTCTCTATCTGTGCCTGTACCCGGGCGCTCCGTTGCTTTTTCACCGTTTTTCCTTCTTCCCGTTTTCTTTTTTTTTGTGTGCATGTGTGTGTGTGTGTGTATATGCGCGTGTGCGTTCGGTTTTCTCGCTCGTGTAGCCCGATGCACGCCGCCTTATCTCTCGTCCTCTCTCCCCGGCTTGTTGTGACTGTAACGCTCACGTGGGTGAGGACGCCGATGTACGTGTATGTTGTTTTTTTTCGTGTGTGTGTGGGGACTTGGGCGGCCTTCACGGGTTCACTACTCCCTTCTACCATCCCTCACCCCTTCATACAAGCCAGAGATGCACACAATCGCCAACCTACTCTCGAAAGCCCCCCCCCCCCAAACAAACAAACAAACAACAGACACCTACCTACGCGATGATGCGTGGATGATACACAGGTGGCTTTCCTAGCGTCGCGTTCTCCGCCTCGGTTTCGTTTTTCTGTCTCTTGACGTGTGCCTGTCTCTTCCCCTCTCCCCGTCTCTCTCTCTTGTGCCGTAGTGGATGTCACAGCTGCTTGTACGACGCTACGCGTTGCGTTACCGGGGTTTGCTCAGTTCATTCGTTGGTCGCCTCTTTTCTCTCTTCTTTATTTGCTGTATTGCGCTCCCTGATGACGGGAGGGGAGCTCCTCAGTGCGCAGCATCACAGGTCCAGTACCCCCCCCTCCTCCTCCTCCCACCCTCTGTACTCGAAGGCCACAGCAGCCCTCCCTCTGTCCCTGCCAATGCCGCGCCACATCTGGTGGTGACAGGGTCAAATGCCTACAACGCAGGGAGGCCAGAGCGATGTATCGCTACGAGTGTCGGCGATCCGGTCGTGGATGGTGTTGCGCCGGAGCGAGCTGCGACAGTGAAGATGCTTGCGTCATCTGCGGGATGGGCGAAGGGCCAGCGCGACTCGAACGCATCCTAGCAGGTCCTGAGTGTCCAGTGATGGGTGCCTGAGTCGTCCCGAAGAAGATGCATCGCGTGGCGACCGGCAGGGTGGGTAGCTGCTCTGGGGAGATCTTCGAGGCCGGGGGGAAGGGTTAAAGTTCGAGGCCGCGGCCGTGCTATCAGATGACTGAGTCGGCGCGTTGCTGTACTGGCGTGTCTAGCGTTCCTTGGCACCATGCGGACGAGCCTGCGACCGGTGGGGTGGAGTAGAACCCAAATCATGTGCTGTGGCAGAATGGACACGTTGTAAATGTTGCGCCTCATGGTAAAATCTTGTCACAAGGGGGGGGGGCGGCCAGCACCCCGTCACATCGTGGCTCTCCTTCTGTTTCAAAATCTCCGCGGGTTCTTGGAGAAGGGGGCTCGGAGGTGGCTCGCACGCTGGTGGGCTTGCTTACAGACTGAGCAAGTGTCCGACGTAGAGAACACCCGCATCATGCCGCCTCCTGAGGGCCCAGGGGCAGGGCCGCGATGTGTGCAGTCTTATGATCCAACTATCCCCTTCTCTTGCGCGCATGACCTCTGCGGTCGATGCTATTCTGTGCTCGCACAGCATGGCAACTGCAATGCACACACACGCCCCTCTCGCTCCCTGCACTCTTTCCTTCCCTCTCTTCCTGCAGACGACACGCCAGCTCAACGGAACGAGTGTTTTAGGCTCATTGCTTCACCAGTCACCACCCCGACAGAGACCGCCACCGTCAAGCATGTTGGGTGCACCGAGTCCGGCAGCAGGCGAATTCAGACGCCGTCTTGCACGGCTTCAGGGGTGAAGGGCGGACTAGGCAGCAGAGGCACTAACGGGCCGAAGATCCTGGCAGCCCTCTCCGCGCCGAGGGGCAGCACCAGCCGCGAGAACCCTCAAAAAACTCGGAAGACAGGGCTGCCCGTCGGGTAGCCGGTGGAGGGACAAGACAATGAGATTGCTCACAGGGATGGCAGTTAGCCACGCCGGAAGACGAAACGCCACGGAGCTGCATTTTCTTCTGCTAGAGTGCATGCTAACGCAGCTGTGCTGCACGCGCACACGGACTGGCAGCTTGTCGGCTTGGCTGCCCTGATTATGCGCATACGATGCGCACAACGAGACTGCATCCAGCCGCCACACTCTCTCCAGGACCTTTCCGGTGCAGACGTGGAAAAAGCGACCCTTCGTTATCAGATTCAGAGGGGTCCCTCACACTCCCACGCGGCTGTGCCGGGCCGCGGCACTCGTGCGAGAGCGAACGGAGGCGCTGACTATGGAGGGGGTTGGGGCTCGAGACCGCATTGCCACAGCAGTAAGTGGTGTGCCGAGCGTGACGTGAATGAGCGGGAATGTGTGTGTGTGTACGCCGAAGAGAGAGTTAGTCTCTAGGCGACTCACGACCAGCATCAGAGAACGCACACTTTCTTCTCTACCCAGTCCTCCATGCTGAGCCGAGGGGGGACGAAAGCGAACGATCGCCGATGCGATGCGTGAGAAATGGCAACACTCAGGAGTTCTCCCTGTCAATATCGCAGCGCCGCCTAGCGCTGCTGCCAAAGTCTCAGTCACTCCTCTCTTCTCTCGGTGTGCGGGCATTGGGGTGCTGTGTTTGGACCCGTTGCTCGCGTCGACGACATCTTTTGAGTCGACACGCCTTTTCGAGGGGCATGTGTTCCTATCCCTCGGTTGCGTTGCGGCCAGCCCATGAGTGCGGCGCGCTCTTCATTCTACGAGACTTATTTGCTCCCTCTCTTTTCCCTGTCTTCCTCTCTCTACCTCTGCCACTGCAACTGTGCCGCGTGTCGGGCGGTGATGTCGCCGCCTTTATCGTATGCCCACCTCTGCATATCTGCATACGCGATGCTCCTGGGTGTGGGTGTCTCTGCGTACTCGCATCTGCATGTGTCACTTTCGTCGTCGCAGCTCCTCACCTGCGCTCTCTGTCCTGTTCTCGCTCGCTGCACGACCTGTTTTCTCTTTCCGGTTTGCATCGGCCCGTTGAACCCCACCTCCTCTCCTCCCTCTTCCCTTCTCGCCAGGCTTACACATTCCTCTCGGTCGTTACTTTTTGGTCGTTCTAGCGGCACCAGTTCTCACCCTCACCGGTGCACCTTCTCTGTCTGCGCGATTGCCGATAGGCGACGGACCACTTCGTTCCCTGAGCACGTCCCCCTCCACACGTACGTGCGCGCGTTCACTTTACAGACGATTTGTGTGTGTGTGTATTTTCCTCAAATACATGTTTTTGTGTCGTTTTGCAGCTGCTCGTTTGAGACGAAGTGAACGTTCTGTGTGCATCTTGAGAGTAGCAGCCTCAACGCTGAGTGGACGCCTCAGGTACCCGCCCCTGTCTCTCCTCTATCTTTTTTGCAAGCCTTCTCCGCACCGACAGCGGTGAGCAGTAGCGCCTGTGACACAAACACGAGCACACCTCACTTGTCTCGCAACTCCCTTCACATCGCGCTCTTCTTTTCTTCCTTCCCCGTTCTCACGCCACCCCCTCCCCCTTTTCCGTTTTTTCTTTTGTTTTCACTCTTTATTTGCCGTTGCCCCCCCCCACCCACCCACCACCGAGCTGCTGCGCATCGTCTCTTTTCAGTTTTCTATTCGTTGCGTAACGCCCGGGTGCCATCATCTCCAGCCGCGCAGCGCGTGGGCCGTTACGCTTTCTTGCTGTGCTTTCGCTCGGCCGGCCATACTTACCCACGAACACAAAAGAAAACCGATCATGTCGGCTCCGCCGAGCTACACAAACCTTGCCAACGTGGTGAAGGACTACTTGACGAAGGGCAGCGATGCGCGCGGGTGGCAGCTGGACGCGAACGAGAACGGAGCGCCCACGGGTTTCAACGCGTTCCCCTTTGCCAGCCCCAAAGCTATTGGCGCTCACCTCTCCTACGAATGCCCGAGCTACCACACGACCGTCAAGTCGAAGGTGTCCGCCGCGTTCACGTCTTGGCGTGAGTACCTCCCTACGATCATCTATCACACCAAAGTCAACAACACGTCGAACGAGATTGAGGTGGATGCTGCTGCCGCCTCCGTGAAGGTGACATCCAAGCATTGTGTCTTCAACGCCAGCTGCAAGTCGTCGCCGCTCGACGGGTTTGTGACGGATGCAAACGTGACGACGCGTGTGTCCGATCATGTTTACGCTGGCGCGTCGCTGCAGTACGATCCCGAGCGAAGCGGAGTGCGCGACTTCACCGCCCTCATGGTTCGCTACGCCTGCCCACACCTCAGCAAAGGTGATCTGCTTGGTCAGTACAGTCTGCGGAACGGCTTCTCGGTGCACATTCGCGTCCCTATTCACACTTACATAGATGCTGCCGTCATGGCAGAGCGCAGGCGCTTTATCGCCGGCGTGCAAGCCCGTTCGCCGTGCGGCGCTCGCCTCATGCTCAACGCAAATGTGTCAGACGGCACTTACACCATGACAGCTATCCGAAACATGAACGACATCTGGAAGCTCACGGCGACGATGACGGCTCCGTTCGCCTCCGGGGAGGGTGCTGCAGCGCCGCGCTTCGGCCTGAAGCTCACCAACATGGACGCCGCTGACTAAGGTCGAAATTGGAACATCACCGTTGAGTTCTCGCCAAGAACCGTGCTAGAGGATGACGGCGCGAGGCCCAATCAGGATAGAGTGAGTAGGCTGGATCTATTCAGCGTCCTCGATAAACCAGCGCGCAGTTGTCAAGGAGCGAGTACACGGAAAAGCGTGAGCACCGGTAGGGTGCGTTAAGTGCAGCGCACAACTCGTTCTTTGACCCCCTCCGTTTCGGCGCCGGCGAGCATCGGACAAACATGCTGTTGCTTGTTTACTTTTTCCGTGATTCCTTCACTGGTTGCCCTATGCGCCCTCCCTTCACGTACCTCCCTTTCCCTCACTCAACCCGCTCACCTACTAGCCTTCTGTGATGCTGCTTGTGTGTGTGTATGAGTGTGTGGGTGGGTGTGTCTTCGGCCACCGCACGCGCGAATCCTCGCCCCCTTCCCCATCTCGTGATCAGAGGCAGTGTCGGTGCAACCGCCCCAGCCTCCCCTTCCTTTCCTCCACCCGCGACAAGCGCAAAGCATCCGGTGAAAGTCACACGCGGGAAAGCGCACATCAGATAGAGGCCGAATCATAAACGGACGCGCGACTACCGCCGTGCCGCTGCCTTGCTCGTCAGTGCCTTACCTTCCGTGCGTGCGTGTTTGTCTTCAGAGTCGTATGGAAAAGGCCAAAGGCAAGGGTGACCGCAGCAAGAGAAAATCAAGGCAACCATGACTTGCAGAGGGGACCCACGCGTGACTCCGAAAGGTGAACTGCACCGGGCACCGTTACTGGTGGTCTAGGAGAGGTAAGCGAGTCTCTTCGACGGTCGAGGTGGATCCAGCAAACGGGAAAAAAGTGCGCGATCAACAGCGAAGGTGCCACGCGTATCTGCCCTTCTCGAATCAACGAACAAGTTTGCTCACTCTCCCCGTTGGTGTGAGTAGGTGTGCGGCAACAGATCGAAGCCGCTCCAGTCCGCCTCTCGGACAGTCTCGGTGGAACCTTTCGGCGACACGCCCTGCTGCGTAGTTTGCTTTTTACTGCGCGTTCGTGTGTCTTGTAGGCCTGACCTTCTCTTCTCTCTTCCTAAGCCTCTTCCATCTGCTCTCCACAAGTGTTTCCGCATATGTGTGATGAACACACGCCTCCTTTGATCTGTTCTGTGATGTCTTCACTACACGCGCCGCGTCGTTGTGCCGCTAGAGGGTGATGACGGCGGATTTCCGTTGAGTGGCTGCTTGTAAAAAAAGAAGAATAAAAAACGAAGCCAAAAGACGTGCACAGACTGTCGCTTCTATCCGCTGCGCCGACAGCGAGGCGCACACCGCGTTTTTTTTCCCTTCTTGCTCACTTCAGGCCTCTTAGTGATCCCGGTGTAACGGGTGTCGGCGCGGAAGAGAGGCTCCGTCGATGATGTGCGCGCCACTGCGAATACCACACAGACAGGCAGCACAGCCCCTGCACAGCCATCGCCGCCGCTGTTCACGTCACTGACTCAGGTAGCGAGTCTCTTTGACAGTGCCTCCCATCGCCTTCCTCTCGTTAGCGTTTCTAATAGCAGTGCTTCGAATGGATCCTACGTGCCCGCTCACCGGTTTTCTCGGCATGTGCCGGCAATCCTTTCATCTCCGTCGGCAGGCTTCGAAGGAAGCGGTATCGTGATGGCTGTTGCTGCCCCGACGCTCAGCTGGGCTCCTTATCAGCACCTTGTGGCGAAGAAAAGAGCCCTGTGCGACAACGTGGAAGCATTCCAGGCACTTCTCCTGCGACTGGCTGCGCTGCTCAGCCATGTTCATGAAGCGCACAGCTACTGGAAAGCAGGGCTGGCACGCGCACGGTGCTGCCGAAAGAGCTGGGCACCTTCGGTGTCGATGCGGCAATGCCGTCATCAGTAGTAAGGGCAGGCTCCTTTCCACCTAAGGAATTCGATGGAAGGGAGATCCAAGTACTGTTAGATATGGCCGACAGGAAGGACACCGTGATTTCGTCCGCTCAGCAGCTGTTGCGGCATCAAGAAGGTCATTCCGATGAGGTACTCGACAGCCTCGTAAAGAAGAAGAGCGCACTTATCGAACGGATGATGCTGAGAATTGACGACGAGAAGCGTCAGCAGCCGAAAAACGTTAGTGCTTTTGGGCAGACCTACGCTCCCAGGAGCTGATTTCTCTTGCGATGTGTGACACGAGTCGGCCGGTAAGTGCGCACACCCAACACATGCACGCACAAGGACAAACTCACTCGGTCCTCCTATCCGTATTCCGCCTCTTTCTCCCCAATTGCTCTTCTCTGCTATGTCGACGTGAAAACTTAAAGGAAAAAGAGATGACCGTTTCCCGTCTCGCATCCTTAGCGTTGGCGCGTACGCGACCCCTCTGTCTGAGCCTGTGCTGCGCAAGGACGCGTCACGCAGGACGCGGGAGGGCACGGTAAGTCGTGCGAGGCCGCTTCCGACATCAACAATCTTGTCCCAGCGCTCCCCTCTTCTCTGCCTGCTACACTGGTGACGATGGGTCTCTCTTCATCGCATCAACTCGACTCTGTGGCGGAGAAATTTTTCCCAGGATCACCCTCCCTCTTCTTTCCTTCACAATACTCTCCTCTTCTCCTTTACTCATATCACATCGACTCGCGCTGGCACTGCAACTGCTCATGCACCCATACCCGCACGCACCTTCGTCAACGGCGCAGTCTTGCTTCCTCAAGGCTTTCCTACACCCTCCCACCCCACCTTCTCTTCGCGACCCGTCACCATGACCGCTGTGGAGTCTGGCTCGAAGGTTCTCCGGATGAAGGAGAGCGACGCGCAGAAGCTGCTGGCGATGCGCTGCCACATCGGCACGCGCAACCAGAGCAGTGCGATGAAGAAGTACATCTACGGCCGCACGGCGGAGGGTAGCCACATCATCGACTTGCACATGATGTGGGAGAAGCTGATCCTCGCTGCTCGCGTGATCGCCGCTGTGGAGAACCCGAAGGACGTGTGCGTGTGCTCGTCGCG
>NC_018263.1:1967969-1999185 GCF_000227135.1 Leishmania donovani | reverse complement strand
TGCGATCCCGTGCAACAACCGCGGCATCAAGTCGATCGGCATGATGTACTGGCTGCTTGCGCGCGAGGTGCTGCGCCTGCGCGGCACGATTGTGCGCTCGGTGCCGTGGGAGGAGAAGGTGGACCTGTTCTTCTACCGCGACCCCAACGAGGCTGCGGAGGAGAAGGCCGCCGCGGCCGCTGCGGCGCCCGCCGCGGAGGCGGAGGAGGGCTTCGGCTGGGTGGAGCGCAACGACGACAACGCGTGGGAGGCGTAAGGCGTTGTGACGACGGCGTGGACGACAGGAGCGGTGGGAAACTGGTGGGATGGCGACACTTTGTAGCTCTTCTGTGCCCCTCTTCTTGTCGTTGTCCTTGCACTCTTCACGGCCCCTCCGTTGTGCGCGCCTGCTGCGTCTCCAGTGAGGTCAGGCTGTGCTCTACGCACACGACGAGGTGCTCTATAACAAACTGGTCTAGTTATTTCTCTTTTTGGGCCTTTGCAGGGGTGAGTGATGCCGCGGAGACGGTTCAAACGCGTGTGCTGGGTGTCTGACGTTCGACGAGGGAATCGACCTTCTTACAACGGTATGCCCACAGCACCGCCCTCTTGGTGGTCCTCATCCCCCCAAAAGCGCCTTTGCTTTTATAACTTCCCCCTACGTCGAAGCAAGCCAACGCACACGAAAACGAAGCAAGCAGTCCCGTGAAGGGGCGCTTCCTGACGCGCGTGGAGTAGCAGCTGAGCAGTTTGCCCCTCCCCCCCCCACCCTCCTCTTGCGCTGCAAGGGCGTATCATCATCAGTAGTCGATGGAGGATACCCATCAGCTTCGGCCGTGGCTGTGATGGAAGCCTCCTCATGCACGCAAAGAGGGGAGGCAAGCATCATGTGCTCGTCTTCTGTCTTGTAAGAAGGGTCAGTGCAGTCTGTCCCGTCTCCGATTGTATCCTTGGAAGTACCAGCCTCATCACCTTCGCTTGTACATGGTCTTCCACTCTACCTTACCTGTTCGCTTTACGTGTATATCTCGCCCATCTCTCTCAGCTGGCACGCTGCCTGTGAGCTCGTTTCTCCTTGCTGAAACATCACTCAAAGTCTCGGTGACTGATAGAACTTCTAGACACACTCCTTGCCTCAAGATAGAGCACTCGTGGTGTATGCGCGTCTCCTGCGTTACCCTCGCACTGAGCGCAGGATCCTTGCTCTTGGCAGCAGAGACGCGCCCGCAGTTCGCCTTCACTTCTTTTCCGTGCACCTCGCCTTTGCTGTGTGCGGATGGAGCACTCATCGTCATGCTCTGGCCGTGCTTGTCGCGGCTGCTACGGCGAAATAGCGGAGATTGTGACTCTCGTGGATGGCGTTTACATGCTACAGACGAAGGGGCAGGGCACAGCACACCAGCTGAACGTCGTCTGGCGTGTTTTAGGTGAGCAGTTGGAGGAAATGCTCATCAAGAAGCGGTCCGGAATTGTGCTTGACTTTCTGCACGCCAGCATCAAGGTGCAGCGAGTCATGCTGTTTGATAAGTCCGTTGCCATCGAGCTGAAGCCGCAGCTTGTGCTGCTGCCGGACTTCACGTCGAAGTTTCACCTCAAAAATGTGCTGGAGATGCACGATGCGCACTACCACGCAACCGTTGCCAGCACGGTCAGCTATATCACCATCGCCTCCATCGTTGGTACAGACCGCTTCGTTGTCGAGGCGGCTGTGAAGGACTCGGTGCGCGAGATCGGCAAGTACCTGCAGCGCAACGCCGCCTCGACGCTCACCATCGACATTGGCGTAGGCTTCTTGGAGTTCCAAGACAGAACGTACCGCATGAAGTGGAGCCGAGAGTTCCTCGCTCGGATGAGGGCATCCGTTGGCGCGGCCGAGGTGGTGACGCCCTACGACCCGCCGTCGAGGACGATTGGCGGCCCTGCGGCGCCGTGCCGCTTTCAGAAGGGATGCACCTCAGAGAACCTGCTGCAGACCCAGGTTCGTGAGACCGTGCTAGCTGAGTCACGCTTAAGTGCTGCGGAGTTGAACGATGGCATGGGCAGCTCCTCGTATCGCAGAACTCACTGGTAGGCAGCGGTTCGGGGGAAGGTGCTTGCCTGCCACGTCTTGCCTCCATAGCTTTCCTTCGACTTTGTCGCGCTCGTTGATGGTGGCACTTGTCCGTGTCAGAGAGCAGGCGAATGCCACCCCACGAATTCAGCAAGTATGTGCGGAGGCTCCGTCGCACTCAGGATTTGCCCCCTCCCCCACCCCCAACCCACCCACCCACACACACACACGCACACACATCGCATCTCCTCCTCTTCATCCTCCAATCCTGCGCTTCTCATGCGCCTCTGTCTGTGCCTGTGTGCTGAGGTGCTTAGCCATCCTTTGTATATATATATACGTGTTTTTCCTTGCTTTTGGCATCTATGTGAGTTGTATGCACAGACGCCGTATGTAAACCAGACTGTGATGTGCTGGCGAGGTGAGTTGGCGGACATTTCGTCGCCACCACCCCGTACTTTCGCACTTTTTTTTTTCGTTTCTCAACTCCGCATCATCGATCTCTTCAACGTGCGGCTTTGCAAGGTGCGCACGCGCTGCAGGGACTGAACGGCATCGTGCATCAGCCGTGGATCATCTCGCTTCAGTGCACGCCTCCAGTCATAACGCGAACTGCTGGTTGCCGTTTGTGCTGAGGTCCCTGCGTGTCTTGCCAGACTCACCATGACCGTTTTTTGTGAGGTGTCGTACATGTCCACCAGATGTTTTTCAGAGCGTACTTCGCTCACCCTAGGGGGGCGCCTTCTCTGGCAATCCTCTAAGTACTGCCTTTAGTGGGTGTGTCACGTCATCTCTCTCGTTCTCTTTCTGTCGTTTCTCTTTTATTGGCTGCTGTTCTTGTTGTGCTGCTCTCTACGCGTGCGTGCTCCTCTCTCTCGATGTGCCACACTGCGACTCATTCGGGTGTGCGCACTTCATATCCATTGCTGTCTGCCGCCCGCGCACGTGCCTGCGCGTCAACCCCACATACACCCGCGCACTCACACGTTACTGTCGTGGTGTGCGTGTGTGTGTGTGTGTATTGTGCCCTGTGCACCGGGAGATCACGGTAGAGAAATCCGTACATTTCGTTTATTTGATCTTCGTTCTTTGTCTGTCCCTCCGCTCGCCGTCGCCTTTGTTCCTCGTCGTTTTGTTGGCCCCAGCACGCGAGTTTCTGGATACGAAAAAAAAATGCAGGGAGGTGCACCGAACAACGGAAATCCGTACGCCGGATACCAGCGCGGCTACACGCCGCAGGATGTTATTCAAGGATACCCGCAGCAGGCGGGCCGCGGCGGTGGCGCTGGCTACTATCCCCCGCATGCCCAGCAGCCGCCGCAGCCGCAGCAGATGGCTTCCCAGCCGCCCCAGCAGGTGGCTGCGCAGCAGTACGGAGGCTACAGCCAGGCCTACAACCAGCCATACGCTGCACGTGGCGGCTACCAGCCGACACCGCCTCAGCAGCAGGCACAGCTGCAGCAGGGCTATGCTTCTCGCGGTGGCTACTACCAGGGCGGTGGCGCCTACGGTGGCGCCGGTATCCAGCAGGGGTACCCAGGTGCTGCGGCTCCGATGGGCCGCGGCGGCTATGGGCAGGGCTACGGGCCGGGCTACTACCCGGTTCAGCAGCAGCAGGGCTACTACAACCAGGGCTACAACCAGAACCCCAACTACGCGCCGGCAGCGCGTGGTGGCTTCCAGGGCGGCGCGTACGGCGTCCAGCAACAACCGCAGCAGCCACAGCGACCACAACAACCCCAGCAGCCGCAGCCGCAGCCGCAGCCGCAGCAGCAGCAGCAGCAGCAGCAGCAGCCCTTAAGCCAGCAGTACGGTCGCGGCGGGCGTGGCGGGCCGAGTGGGTTGCAGCGTGGCGGTCGCGGCGGTGGCCGTGGTCGTGGTGGGCGTATGCTCGAGTCGTATGCCGTCGTCCACCTCGACAGCTACGCGCAGCTGGAGGAGGTCGGACGCAAGGGGGCGACTGAAACGATCGTCGCACCGGAGGTGCTCTCTGCGATGCGTTCGCGTGTGCGCGGTAGCACGATTCGGGTACTCGTCGTAATCCAGAAGAAGTACGCTGCCGCCTGTCTGTCTATCCCGCGCGGTCCCGAAGACACTCTCCTGTCGGAAAAGACAGCTGAGACGTTCGTGGGGGTCCCATGCGTGATTGTTGGCCATGCTGAGCGCCTCGTCGACCTGGCCAACGGCGCAGCTATCCAGGGCGCCGTGTTCAGCACTTTCCGCTCCCTCATGATGCTCCTGACGGCCTTTGACAAGCCACAGACGACGCCAGCGGAGGGCGAGCAGCCTGTAAACGTGCATGAGAAGACCCGCGATGAGCTGCTGGAGGCCATCACAAAGGACATCGCAACGTACGAAGCGCTGATGACCGAGATGGCGGCCGACTCAGATGAGTCCACGAGGCTTTTCAGCCATCTAATGCGCCTCTCGGATGCTGAGGAAGATGGTCCACAGCAAGGCGAGGCCCACGAGGAGGGCGCGGACGCTGAAGTGGGCCACAATAAAGACGAGGAGGGCGAGGAGGGCGAGGAGCAAAAAGCAGCGGCCGCTGAAAAGCCCGCCGAGGGCTCCGCTGCACCAAAGAAGATGGTGAAGCGCACGCTGATGTCATCGCCGCAGGGTATCCGCATCCTGCGCGCTGCTCTCGCCGTCAGCAGAAAACGACAGGTCTTCTTTGAGAAGATCGTGCCGCCGCCGCCGAACCCGGAAGCCAACCCGCTTAACCGCATCGAATGGAGCGCCTCGCTGCGGCTCATCGACCCGCTGTTGCACTACCCGCTTCTGTCAGACCTAGTCTTCCAGTTTTTCGGCGTTGTCCCGGTCGGTAGGGAGGCCCCGAAGCCGGCGAAGGCGAAGGCACAAGAGGTGAAGGCATTGTGCGATGCAATCGCCCGCTACGGTGTGCAGCTGACCAGCTCCGCCAGCTGCGGCAACACCATACTGGCCCTGCTGCAGGCCATGGATCCTCAGCACGCCAAGATCAGCGTGGCTGAGCGGGCCGCGGAGGAGATCAACAGGAAGCCTGGACTGAAGCGCAGCCGCGAGGCGGAGGAGGGTGACGCAAATGCCGACGACGGCGCGCAGAAGGCAAAGACGGAGGAGGCACCAGAGGGGGAGAGGGAAGCGGCGTCGGAGTCGCCGGCGGCGAAGCAAGCCCCCAGCAGCCTCGCAGAGTACAAGGCCTCGGTTGGGCCGGTGGACTGGCGTCTACACTACGCCGTCGCCGAGTCGTGGTGCACCGGCGAGCAGCCGGTGCCGGGCCGCAAGCGCACGCGCTTCACCACGCAGGCGCAGCTGGACGCCGACGCTGCTGCGGCGGATAAACCCGCAACGGTCGAGTCCCGCCTGCGCTACGTTGGCCACCACCTGATCGGTTCTTTCGTTCTACGCTACATGGTCCCTATCTTCGCCGACGTCATCCTTTCCTCGCTCAAGAACCCCGCTAGTCGCAAGAAGAAGGAGCACGATGCATTTGTGCAGCAGTGCGAAACAATTCTGTCCACGATGGCAGGCGCATGGTCGACCAATGACGCCAGCTTCATAGGAGGAAACGTCTACCGAAACCTTCTGACAAGCCTCGCCAGCCGCGCTGTGCCCGGCACCCCCATCGAGGCGTATCTGCGCAAGCTGCTTAACGGCATCGTCAACACAATCTTCGAGTCGTCGAAGGAGAAATACCTCTCTCACTGCGTGCAGGAGGCGCTGACGGTGGCTCGACAGACGAAGGATGGCGGGCGGTTCACGCTGGAGGTCGCACGTGCGTTGATGGAGAAGGCCGACGAGTCGTTCATGAACCTCGCCATCAGCCCCTCCGGCAACTACGTGGTGCGCCACCTGTGCGGACAACTGACGGACTACGCCACGGGCAAGGTGGCTGCCGAGTCGGAAGTGGTGGCGGAAGCCAAGGAGTTGGAGGCGAAGTATTACGCCTTCATGACAGCCAACTTGGGGAAGCTCAGCAGAATTCAGTACGGCAGGGGTCTCGCCGGCTGGCAAAGCGAGCAGTCCGCCCGCCTCGGCGCCGCAAGCGCCCCGGGTGCGACGAGTGAGCCGAGCTCTCCCAACGCTGAGTAGCCATGCCCACTTCCTTTTATCTTGACTAAAGAGCAATGCGCCCCCGCCATTATAGACGTCACTTCTCGTCCTTTTGTGTGTGTGTGGGTGGGTGGGTGGGGGGGGGGGGCGTATCGCCTTGTCTTTGACTCATGATCTTCGTTCTCCTCTCATTTCTCTGGCTACCGCGGTCGTCCGTCTTCTTCCCTCGAAGCGGAGTCGCGTGTTTTTGTATCTGTATGTGTATTTACGTGTGTGTGTGTGTATGTATGTCGGTGTCTCTCCGAGGCAGTCTCACAGCTGGAAAACAAGTCAAGGAGCCGAGAATCGAACTGTACACCCCCTCCCTCTCTTCTGTACCTGCACTGAGAAAGCAGCAGCAACAACATAGGAGCACGTGCTCGGCGCAAGAAGGAAGAGGTGAAGCTAACGTATGCCATGGTGGGGCGTATTCTTTACACGGCAGCGGTGCAAAGAAGGCGTGTGCAGACCCACGTAGGCCAGGGTGGAGGCGATATTTGTAGCGAAACGCTGGGGAGAGAAGGGTGGTTTTGGCCGTGGACGAGCGGCCTGTAGCGCAAACACGGGGGAAACGGAAAGGGGCGTAGTGCATTCTTTCCTCGTCTCGGTGTAGCGACACTGTTCTTCCTGTGATGTTCTTTTTGTTAGTTTGGCGTGTTGGGTGGATAAACCGCAGGAAACGAAGGGGCTCTTTGGATGGCAAGGAGAGCTGCAAGTGTTGTGTAGCGCTCTGAGCACCCGTTGTTTGTCTGTCTCTCTCTGTTTGTCTTTTTTCGTTGATTTTTTGCGCACGCGCGTGTGCTGACGTCGGTATACATATAGATGTATTTATATATACATGTATGCATATATAAATATGTGTATATATATATTGTTGTTGGTTTCCTCTTTTCCTCTTTGCTCTTCTGTTTGTACTCGTGAAACTTGGGGTGAGGTGGGAGAGAGGAAGGGGAGGAGGACGACTGGAAAGAACAAGCACGAGGACCTCCTCCTGCAGCTCGTCGGTGCTCCCTTACTATTATTTATTTAGTTATTATTATTTTTCCTTTTGTGTTCTTGAGGGGGCGGGGGATGTTTGCTCTTTTTCCGTCGCATATGCGCGTGCGTCAGCGAGCGTTCCAGCTTGCACTTTGGCCTCCTCGCCTTTTCAAACATCTCTGTGTGTGTGTGTGCGCGCGCCTTTGTATCGATCTCGTTTTCTTGTCTCTCTGCGTCTCTCAAGAGATGCTACTGCATGCCACATGAACAGTCTCGCTGTGTCAGGGGAGGTAACGTGTTGATGCAGGTGGTGTATGCGTGTGCGTGTCTGTGTGTTTGAGTTTGTGCTTGTAAGAAGATCCATGTGTTGTCGATTGTGTGAGTATGTGTGTATGTGTGCTATGTGTCTCTCTGAGCACTCAGGTGCGCTTCTTGGTCTTTTTTATTCTGCCCTCCTCCCTCCCCTCCGCCTGTTCCCCTCTTCTCCACGTTCGCAGTGTGCCCCCCTCTCCCTGCCGCTACCGCTCCTCTCTCCCGTTCCCGCACCGTCGACGCGTGTGTGATGCATTGGATGTGTGGTTGCAAGAGGGGAGGCAAAGGGCGGCAGAGGGTGGCAGTGAGGCGCACATGCAGGCGTTTCGACACACACAGCAACACACCCGGTCTGGCGAAGGAGGAACTGGGGGAGGGATGAGAGAGCACCGTTGTTTTGTTTCTTCATGGTGTTTATTTATCTTGAATAGAGGATCTTGTAGGGAAAAAAATTGTCCAGTGAAGCGTCGACAGGGCGCACAAAAAAGAAAAAGATGAAGGATTGCTTGTTTGGTTGTACGCGATATGCAGTTCTCTTTCTTGTGCTCATGTGAGCCTAAGGCGTTAAACATGGGAGTCGCTGTGAAACTGAGAAAACCACCCTTGCAACAAAATAGAATGCGGGGATGCTTAGGGAGAAAGTAGGGAGATGGGCAGACGAGCGGCGTTGCTGCGGGTTAATGGCGGTGTGCGCCATGCCCAGGGTGATATCCTCTCGGTTGAGTCTGCATGTCTCTCTCGCTTCGCCCTCCTCTCGTGCGGACGCGTTCACTTGGTGTCTCCCAGCACTCTGAAGGCGCATGCGCACAGTTGTGGTGCAGCCACGATGCGCACCTACGCGCTTGTGCGTGCGTGCGTGCGTGTGTGTGTGTGTTCTTCTGGCGTATCCACGAGGGTGAGAGCGTCTCCTGCTCTCCTGTTTTCCTTGCTGGATCACTCTGCCCTCCAACGGCCTCAACCCACGCACAGGGCGGAGGCGTGACGGCGTGCGGATCATGCCAGGCCCGGTGCCTTGCTGGAGGAGACAGATAGAGAGAGCTACACAGAGGGAAGAAAGCTCTTTTGTTCGACTGCCCTTTTTTATTTTGCTGCCGTCCAAGCAGTGCTAGGCGAGTGTTGGGCCTCTTCGGCGCCGGAGAGCACAAACGCCTTCAAGCGTGTGGGCGCGTCCAGCAGCGGGAGCGATCACAACATGGACGGGAACCGAAGTTCCGACAACGCATGCGCCCGACATGTGCGTCCGCATCATGCGGGTATTGCTCTCTCAAGCAACAGCTGATGCCTCGCCGCGCCGTCAACCATGCTCCTGCTCCGTGTGCCACCTTCTTTTCTACAGGATGTTGCCCAACTACATATCTCCGGTCTTTTTTTTTCACCCCTGATTGCACGTTCTTTGTGCGCGGCACTCCGACACGGGCGCGCAGTAGTATAATACCTCACAATAGGGAGCTCGTTCTTGTTAGTTTGAGTTGCCGCATCGGCTGGCTCGCCGCGCTCTCTTCTCGCCCACTTGTTGTTCGGCGAGTGTGTACGTGCTTCCGTTGGCTGCGCCGACGTGATTTACTGCCGTCATCTGTCAACGTCGCAAGACCGCCGTACCGATCTTTTCAGACTGCCAGGGGGACTCCAGAGCGGAAAAGCAAAAAGTAAAGCATATACGCACGCACACACGAAAGCCCCTTGAAGAACATCAAAATGGATGAGGCGTACTCCGCAGAGAACATGGAGTACGAGTACGAGGATGAAGAGCTTGTGAGCTGGATTACGTGGTTCTGCGACTTGAAGGGCAACGAGTTCTTCTGCATGGTCGACCGTGAGTTCATCACAGACGATTTCAACTTAACTGGATTGGCTCCCATAGTGCCATTTTACCACTACGCATTAGAACTGATCCTCGACGTGGAGTCGATGGAGAGCGACGGCCTTACCGAGCAGCAGAAGCGTCTCGTCGAGAGTTCCGCGGAGATCCTCTACGGTCTTATTCACGCCCGCTTTATCACCACCGGCCGCGGCCTCAAGCTGATGGAGGAAAAATATATGCAGGGCGAGTTTGGTAGCTGTCCCCGCGTCTTCTGCGAGGGCCATGCGCTGCTCCCGGTGGGCCAGAGCGACGTGGTGCGTGAGAGCTCCGTGAAGCTCTTTTGTCCACGCTGCGAGGACATTTACCACCCTCGCTCCGTCCGCCACCGTAGCCTCGACGGCGCCTTCTGGGGCACCACGTTCCCTCACCTGCTGCTCATGCAGCTACGCGAGCGCGGCGTGTCGATCCCGCCGCCGAACCAGCAGTACGTGCCGAAGGTGTACGGCTTCCGCGTTCGAAAGCCAGGCACGCCCCTCATCACCAACGGCGCGGGCGAAGAGGAGACCGGGGCCGCCTCCGCAGGCGCAGGGGATGTGTCACACAAAGCCGAGGCCGGGCTTCACCACAAAGAAGAAGAGGGCGCCGTCGCAGGGTCGAACGTTTTGGATCAGCGGCTGCCCGCAGAATCCTCAAGTTCTAGCTCAAAAGGAAAGGCGGAGTAGGCGGGCACTCGAAACACAATAGATGAGGAGGGGAAGGAGGATACGCACACACGCAAACATACAAAGTGTGCCATGGCAACGACGTCTGTACCGACGTGCTGCCCGTTCCCCGCGTCGGCAGATGCTGAACACCAAAACGCATGGCCCTCCCTTAACCTCTTCGTCTTTCCACAATACAACGCTTGGTAGATGGGTGAAAGGTCGACTGCTGCGTTGCAGAGGTGCATCGCTTGTGCGTTGCGCTCGTTTCCTCGCCGACCGAGAGTGTAGCCCCTCGATGCTGACATCCCTCCTCTTTGTGTGGCGGCAGAAGCCCTCTCTCACCACCATGTCCCAGGCTTGCGCCCCCCCCTGTCTTTGAGTTGAGGCTCAGCGGTGATGGGTGGCGTTGTTTATGTGTGTGTTTGTGTGTGTGGCAGATGCATGCGGCATACGAGCTTACACGCGGACAGAGAAGGGCCTCTGGCAGACGCGTAGATCCATGCTGAATCTCCTGCTGGGCACTCTGACCTTTTTTCTTTGTTTTTTTTTTGTTTGTGGATGTTTTGCTTTTTGTTGAGGTACGGTGCGTGCGTGTGCGTGTGTGTGTGTGTGGGGGGGGGGGTTCTTGTCTTTTGCTCCGGCCGGGCTTCCTTGAACAAACAAAAATGAACATGAACAGCTACCTCATGGAGACTTCCTGTACTCGCTCTCTTTGCGTCCTCGACGACAGAAGGAGGGCCCATCGTCGTCTGATACCGGGACACATGTATATGTATATGCGTGTATGTCCCTTCCCTCTTGTCTTTTCGAGTATGCACTGCTCATACGTCGGTGGTGTGGGATGTGTGCTTGTTTTTTCTTCGTGTCCGTGTTGGGAAGGGACTGTTTTTCTACCGGTGCTTTTTTTTTTGCGTGTCGTAGCTCAAGATCCCTCTCTCAGTGACCATGCAGCAGCGTGTCTCCTATGTGCGGAGGAGCTGCGCCATCTCTGCACGTGAGTCTAAGCGGCGGCGCGTATCAGCGAATCACGCCTTCAAGGAATGCCAAAAGAAAAATAGCGATGCTAAACATCACATGAAACAGCCAGGCCGAGCCACCAGTGGGCGTGTTTGCATCGGGCAGCGCACAGCTTTCGGCGTGCAGTCTCGCGCATGTGTGTGTGTGTGTATGTGTGGCGCCTTCGAGAAGGAAGAAGCACCACCACTAGAGCACCGCGTAAGCGCTGTGTGAGGGTTGTGACGGCGATTGTCGAGAGAGCTGTCCGCCACTCTTGTAGCTCACCGTTTCGGGCCGGAATCTCGCAGACGACAACACGAGAAACGTGCGTGAATTTGTATGGGTGACTTCTGCGCGTTTCTAGGCATGCGTTCGCCCCTCACTTTCCCCTTCTTCGTCTCCGTTCCAACGCGCATCTGCACGGGTGCGCTGCCTGACTGGCGCGGCCACTTGCTTCACGATTAGCTGTGCTTGCACCGCGGACTTTGCGTCATTGTCGCGTTCGTGTCGCGAACGGTGGGAGCCATCCCTGTACTTTCGGACTGCCACGTCTACTGCCAAGAAGAAACCTCATGGAGGCCCCCGTGTCGTCTGCCAGCGCCCCAGCAGGGAATGCTTCCTCGTCCGGAGGGGCCGGCCGGGGCGGGCGCGGTATGTTTCGAGGTGGTCGCGGCACCAATGACCGCCGCGGTCGCGGTCGCGGGTTGTCGCACAGCGGCCAGGATGCCTTCCGAGGGCATGGCAGAGATTGGGGCGATGCTCGGGGTCGCGGCGACACTCGCGGGCGAGGCCGACGCAACGGGCCGCCTGAAGATCGCGGCTTCATGCCAAAGAAGTTCATGCGCCACCGCTCTCTCTCGGGGAAGCACGGCTCTCACTCACCACTTCATGCGGAACGGACGGCGAAGCGCGCGAAGAAAGATATGAAGCCCAACTCCAACTTTGCCCTCTTGCGCTCCACGCTGGGCGACGCGGAAACGATCGCCGAGTACATCCGCGATTACCACGCAAGCAAAAAGTTCCGTGAAGTCAAGTCTGTCAACACTTTCCTGCAAGCCGTAAGCCAGCGGCCCAAAGCAGTCTACGTGGAGCTCATGTCACAGTACAAGGACGAGGTTTTTACGACTCTCGAGCGCCTCTTTGCCTTGTACGCGCTTGGCAAAAGCCCCATGATCCCGCCAGCGCATGAGTTTCTGATCCGCTGCGAGCAAGAGGGTGTGCGCAAGTCGGCGTGGGGTGAGGGTGTTCGTACACTGCCCGTAAAGGCGACGGAGGCAGATGCCGCCATCCCTGCGGAGGGCGAGGCGGAGGGCTTGGCGCCGCCACCTCAGCCACCGGCGCCGGTGGCGCCTCCGCTGGACGCAGAGGCGGCATCGCTTCTCTCACCTCGCGAGCTTCTCAAGAAACTAGCCTCCCTTGACGTTGTTGGTCGCCTTCAGCGGCTGATCGAGATGTCGACATGCGTCGCAGATATTCAGGTGTGCGCCAAGAAACTGACAGCCTTGATCACCGACGCGCAGGACGACGTTGAGAAGGGCAGCGTGATCCCCACGCCCTCCGCGGAGAAGTTCGACTATGCAGCCAAGTGCCAGCTAATCAGCAAGCTGCTGTCGAAGGCGCGTCGACTTGTAGAACCGACGCTTGCACCGCCGCCAAGGGCTGCAGCAAAAGGCGCCTCGGATACCCACGTCGAGGAACCGGCCGAAGAGGCGACAGTGCGGAGTAGTGAGCAGGTGTTCGGCGGGGACGACGAGGAGGGGCTGCCACGGACAGCAGCCGAAGCCGCTTCCTCAGGCACTTCTGCCACCGCAGTGGACCATGCAGCCCCCGCCGTCACTCAACGCCGCGTCCCTCTTACTGACGACGAGATCGAGGGCTTTCAGGCGGCCATCTCTGCGGCCTTTCATGCGTTGGAGACGGTGCTGGAGCAGCGCCCGCCGAGCGTCACGCAGCAGCCCCTCTCCAAGTTTTGCAAGGTGCTGGAGTGGTGCAAGGAGAAAGGCCTGCTGGCCGCTGCGGACGAGCGATTCGCGACGCTGCTGGAGCAGCAGGCGGAGAATGACATTGCGGAGCAGGCGAACCAGATCGAGACGGTGATCAGCCTCAAGTCTCTGACACCCGGTGACACAGCCGCACTGCGCGAGGTGGTCGATCAACTGTGGGAGGCCGGGGGCACGCTGTGCTTCTCGCCATCAAGCATGGATGTGCTCTCTGCCATTGCCGTTGCCGCGTCTGCCGATGACATCGACGCTGATGTGAAGCGGCTGGTTGCGGACCGTCTTGTGCAGACGCAGCGTCATCTTGCGGACACGGTGGCGCTACCGCGCCGAGCACTGCGCTTCGTGAACGGCGAGCGCAACAAGGTGAAGCAGGCCGCCATCGCAAAGCAGCTGCAGGTGGAGGCAAGCAAGTACAAGACAGAGGGCCACGAATGAGAGCGAGAGGGATTCCGGTGATGTGGCGCGCGTGCGCGCCGCGGCGTTTGCGACCTTTCACACCCGCACATAAACGCGCGTGTGTGTGTGTGTGGGGGGGGGGGGAATAGGCGGTGCGCGGGTCGAGCGCATGCATTTCCGTCTCTGTTTCTCGATGGCTGCGTGTCGAGTGCAGCGCAGGTCTCCCTCTTTGCTTCTCTGGGTTTAACTCGGATGAGCAGACGCGTAACAACCGAAAAGGAAAAATAAAACTAACGGACCGGAGCGCTTTCTTTGTTGTTCCCACTCGTTCGGGTTGGGTGTAGGCGTGCACGAGAACCTAGAGAGACTATGAGCCAACGTAATACAAATAACCACAGCACCAAGGCAAGCATCTGTCTGCTAGCATTGGCTTCTTTGTTGCCGTGGGTGCTCGTAGATGCTATCCCGCAAGGAGAGCGACGCAGCCCTGGCGCGCGCGCAATGAAGGGCTGCGTTGCCACATTCTCGCACCCATGAACTCACGCCGACGTCCCATGATGTAGTCTATTCGATGGAATCTCCGCCGCGTATTCGGCTCCCGCGGCAGCACAGCGACGTGCACCCTTCCCCTGCCTCAATTTCTTCCGCTCGCTTCCTTCATATCTTTTCATGTTTTTTTTTTGTTGTTGCCCCCTCTCCCCCTGCACCCCTTTTTTTATCATTTCGCCTCATTTCTGGGCTGTTTCCACCCCCCCCCCCAACGCCGGCACACTCCGCATATCCTTGGCATGTGTGCGTCTTTGTGCGCGAAACAAACGACGCAGGCTTTTCGCGTTGTGTTATGCGCGTGTTTGTGCATGCGTGTCTGGTGTAGGCTTGCTCCGTGTGCAGGTAAAAAGAGGTGCGGTTGCAGACGCCACCTGCGTCCCACCCCTATACAACTTCCTTTCGGTCCTTTTCGGTGTGAGCGTGCGTGGGTACGCGGTGGAGGCGGACAACAAGTGTTGTTGTGGGTCGGCTCATTACGACGCAACCGCCTCCGTACGTCGTGCTCTATCGGCTCCCTCCCCTCTTTCTTTTTCTCACTCCGCTCGTCTCGCTCTCTGCACAGACACACAAAAGAACAACACGCAAATTCACCAATAAAGGGAGATGAGTTTCAATCTTGAGAAACTGAACAGGGGGCTCACGCGACTGGCGAGTGTGCGTCAGTACCCGATCGCGAAGAAGCAATACGTGGCGAAGCAGACAAAGGGCCGCGTCTTCCGCGTCGGTGTACTGCACAAGAAGGAGCTGACGGAGGCTGCGCTGCTGCGTAACCGGCGCGGCTTCATCAACGCACAGCTCAACACCGTTGCCCATGCCCCCTCCCTGTATCACTGGCTCTTTCACCGCTGCGGCATCCCGTTTGCGGAGACGCAGGCGCTGGCGAAGAGCGGCCGTTTGAAGGTGAATGAAGTAATCGTATCAAGTGCCAGCGACCTCGAGAGCCAGCTTAGTTGGGAGACGTTTCAGCAGCTAGACATCCAGGTCTGCTCTTCTCTGCCAGCGCTGCAGTCGAGCTCGTCGACAGGCGCGCACGTACGGGAAGCCTCACGCGCTGCTCAGGGTACGTGGGTGCCCGCGCTAAAGCGTGCGCTGCACCGCACCTACACCTTCATCTATCTGCACCCTGGCGTGTCTGTCTCCTCGGAGGAGAGCGATCCCCGCAGTTTTGTGCACCGCATGGCCCCGATCGTGGGCGCGGACCCCACCCCGCTGCTCGGGCTCAATGTGCTCCGGCCAATAGGGTTCTTTGATGGCATGAAGGGCATCGGCATTGCAAGCAACGACGTCTCCATGGTACGGTACTGGAACAACGAGAGCCTCGGCAACTTTGGCGTGTACGACGTACGCTTTCCTCGCGGGACACCGCTGGAGGTGGTGCAGCACGCCGCAAAGGACGTCGAGGCGACGCTGCAAGCAAGAGTGCAGCCTCAGCTCTCGACTGACGTCGGTGTGTCGTGCTCGTGCGTATGCTGCCCACCACCGCCGCCATCACGCGACACCGTGGCAAATCAGTTGTTCTCCGCGATACCGCTGCTCACGGAAGAGCGACTGCTCGTCACAACGCCTCTACTGCCGTATCGCGCGGCGCGCAGACTCCAGCGCAGCGGTGCCGTCATCTCTCTTGTACGGAACGGTCCTTTTGTTCTGCCATCCTCGCTCGTGCAGGAGAAGCTGCGGCCCTGCAACGCTACCGATCTGGCGCTTCTCTTCACCTTCGAGCGTCGCTTGAAGACAAACCGCATGGTGCTGAGTCTCCGCGAGTTTGATGTTGGAAAAAAAGCGTAACGGCAGCGGCACAAGGAGAGGCACGGTGATACTGACGGTGCGGTGCTCGATTCATCAATGGGGTTTTATGGAGAAATGAATGCTCAGGTGACAAGTTTTTTTTTTTTCGGCGCCACACGCGCTAACAGATGTCTTCAGACACCACGCATGCCTGTCGGCTGCCGTTTTCGTTTGCCCATTTTCGCTACACGCGGCCGGTTGTCGGGATCATATCCCACCCACCCACCCACTCCTCTTTGTTGCCCTCTCTCTATACATAGTGATAGAGGGTTTTGTTTGCAGGGCACTTTTCTCACACCTCGGTAACGCACGTAAGGTCGCGCAACAGGGAGACGAAGGGAGGAAAAAAACCTCTCGAAGAAAAATGAGCACCGATAGACAGCAGGGGAACTATGCCGGTTTCGAAGGAAGGCCAAAAGCCATCAGTGACTGGTTAGTGTAGGGCGAGGGCACGGCACGTGTGTGTGTGTGTGTGTATGTGTGTGCATATTTCGATGGAAATACACATGCCTGCGTTTACTTCGCGCAGCCGGCAGTGGTGCTGTAGCCCATAGCCTGCTTTCCTCGGGCCTGCTTTTGGGCCTGAAACGGGCCCGCGCCCGCTGCCTCGACCCGACGCCACCCTCCCACCTTCCACTTTATCATCTTTGTGCTCTCGCCCGCATTCCGACGTTCGTCCCGCTGTCCGCCCTGTCTTTTCCGCTCGGCCGAATACTCATCTCCTGTGCTGAGTGGCACAGGGGGGCTTCTCTCACACAGCTCGCAATCGAAGAAAGAGGAACACTTCTCTTTTCGTCCTATTCGTTTTTTTTTTTGAGTTCGCGTTTACGTGTATGTGTGTGTGTGCATGTGCGCAGCGCGCAGCCTCTCTCTTCCTTATCCGCCCGCACCAAGTCGCTTCACGTATCACCCTTTCTTCAGGACCACTTGCATTGCAAGAGAGGCCCCATGTCGTGGGCAGCACTCGTGAAGAGTATAAAGCCGGAGGAGGCGGCCAACTTCACGGCCAAGCCGCGAGCCACCGTGTTCGCCGTCGACCCATCGCAGAATGATGCGGAGAGGCAGCTGCGAAACCCGCACCACGAGACGGCAGAGGTGAAGCTCCCGTCGTTCTCCAAAGGTCTTCTCATCTTAGATGCCAACGCCATCATCAAGGGCATGGACAACTTTGTGTCCACCGCGGACGCGCTGGTGACGACGCCGCAGGTGATTGCCGAGATCAAGGATCGCGCGTCGCGCGACTTATTGGAGCGGCTACCGCACCAAGTGACGGTGCTAGACCCTACCCCGGAGGCAGTCGCTGCCGTGGTTGCCTGTGCGGAACTCACCGGTGACTTTGGCGCCATGTCCCGCACCGACATCCGCCTCTGCGCCCTCGCGCTCGACTGCTGCAAGGTCGGTGGGTTTCTTGGCGAGCCGATCGAGCCGCGTCCGCCGCAGGTGAACCCGGGAAACGCCGACAAGGTTCAGGTGATGACAGAGGACATGAACGAGGATGGCTCAAATGACGAGAGGGAGAAGTCGGAGCCAGCTCACGCACAGAGCGCCTGGCTGGGTGCAATGCCGGGGTCGGGTGGCTGGAGCGATGAGGCGAAGGAAACGGATGGCGAGGGCGGTGCAGGTGCTGCAGAGGAGGACGATGGCGAGGGGGAGTGGATCACGCCGGAGAACATCCAAGATGTGCAGAGCGGAACTCGCGGCGCCGGGCGTGCCTTTGAGGCTGGCATGGCCTGTGTGACGTCTGACTATGCCATGCAAAACACACTCATGCATCTCGGCGTCCCGATCGTGGGCACGAATGGCATTCACATTCGCGAGCTGCGCCTGTGGATGATGCGTTGCACAGCTTGCTTCACCCTCGTCGTCGACACAACCCGCCAGTTCTGCCCTGAATGCGGCTCCGGTGACACTCTGCGGCGCGTCAACTACGTGGTGAATGACCAGGGGGAGAAGAAGCTCTACATCAACTTTCGAAAACGCATCAGCACGCGCGGCACCATCTACAACCTGCCAAAGCCGCGTGGCGGCACGCGTGGCACGAACCGCAACCTTGTGCTCCGCGAGGATCAGCTGGCGCACGTGATTCGCGGCACGACCAGTAGCAAGGTGAAGGCGCATCAGGTCATGCAGAATGACGACTGCGCCCTCGCCACCTTTGGAGAAGCGCCGAAGCTGAAGAAGAAGAACTTGGCCGACCCACGTGCGTATTCATCCTACCATAGGTACAACGTCAACGAGAAAAAGAAGGTGCGCGCAGCTCACCGCAAGTGAGCAGAAGACGTGGAGGCATGATAGCAGGAATGGGGCGCGTTCCTGCCGATTCTGGGAACCCCCCTCTTCCCTCGCCGACAGTGCCGTAAGACAAAAACCGCTACCTACAAGAACATGCCTGCACATATACACACGTGGCCACGAGGTAGTAGGTACCCCGAAAATTGTATCTCGTTTAAGCGACACCGGTCGCTCTCTTTCAGCGCGTGTACGAAGGGAGGAGGCGAGCGACAGGGCGCATGACTGCATTTGAGGGGGAGAAGTTGCACCGTTTTCTTTTCCCATGCTGAGGTGTCTTCTTTTTCGTCCTCACTGCTCTTCTTCGCGTCATAAGACGAGGTGCTTTTCTGCCAAGACTTCGCTGAGGGTTAATGCGTGATAAGGGAGCAAAAAAAAGAACACATATACCTGCACCGCAACGCGCGCCGTTGCGTTAGACGGCCAGCGGGAACTTCCTTGCTGCACCGAGCGGACGTGCACAACCTTTCGTGTACTGTGACCACCTTTCTTTTTTTTTTTCATGTGAAGGTGCGCTCTTCTGCATATGAGCGTAGGCGCCTCCGCACCTGGCCCCACGCGTTGCCCGCGCAGCACGACTCTCTCCCTTTGCCTTGACACACACCCTCTCCTCCCTCGCACACAGACAAGCGAAAGAGTGCTGGTGTTTCCTGGAGGTGCGGCTGCGTGCTCGCCTACTCTCTCTCTTTCTCTCGCTCTTTCTTTCCGTTTGTGCTGCTGGGCCGCAAACACCCGTATTTTATTTTTTCTCTCGTCCGCACTTTGAACTCCACGTTTTTCTACGACGCGTGCGCGGATAACCGTTGTCTACGGTCGGCTGACGCACTCTTGTTTTTGTGTTGGAACTTCTTGTGGCACACGGCACCCCTCCTTTCGTGGCTTGACCTCCTCTCTCACTGGCGCCTTCCGCGCTCGGACAAATGCCCCCTCTTAACGTGCGCATGCGTGACAGTGGCACACGGCGCATACACTAACCGAACGAGAGACACTTATATACTCCGCTCACGCACACGCACACACTTGCTAAGCAAACGGCTGCCCCAATCTCGCGCGTTAACACAGGGTTCTAGGGAGAGCGACGGCATTTCTCGTGAGTGGAGGGCGGCTTGCAGAGGATCAACTCTACCAAGAGAGGGACAGAGCGAAGGCTACGCACCTGCTTGCTACTGCTGCTGCTGCTGCTCATTCATTCCTCTTGCTTCTCAGAGCGTCATACGCAGCCCTTCCACCTCCTCGCTCCGTCCCTCCTACTCAGCATACGCGTCCACACGCACACGAACATGGGCACACGACTTCACTTTACGGTGGGCCGCGTCTGCCTCGCCATTGTTGGCGTGCACCTCGCCATGTCCTCCTCCCTTTTTCTCTGCTCAGCCGTTCTTCACGACCGCGCGTTTGAGCAGCACTGGGACTATAGTAAACCTACCCTGCGAAAGCGGACGCACTACTTTGACTTCTGGAGATCCGCCTTCTACTCCCCTGTGCTCTCAAGAGAAGAGCGCGAGTGCCTCGACGTGTGGCTGAGCATTCTAGCGGTGCATTCACCAATGTTTGCCACGATTCAACTCTCTCCGAAGGCGATCCTGCAGGACTCGATGGCGATGCTGCAGGGCGTTAGCGAACTTCGCGATGGCGTCTACCTTCTCGAGAAGTTGCCGATCCGCGTAGAGCCGTATTTGCAAGAGATTCGCCGCGAGATACAGGACGAAGTTGTCTTCTTGCACGGCAAAACCCGCACCGACATCTACCTTATCGTTCCCTTCACGAGCTACTCGATTCCGCTCTTTGTCTTTCCAGCCTCCTTTACTTTGCAGCTCGAGCGTACCCACACAAACGGTCACCTGCACATCACCACGGCGGAGCATCGCTGGTTTAGCGGATTGATCTGCTCCCACCAGACCAACTCCGTGGCATCGCCGTGGGGGGATGTGGGGGACCTGTGCCGCCGCTACAATGGCTTTCTGTGGTCGCTAATGGTGACCAAGAAAATCTCACTGGACGAGCGACGGCGCGCACTGGCGACGAGGGCCGCAGAGATCGAGGCTGATTTGAGGGAGCAGCAGGAGCGGCAGATCAGCATGTAGGATGCAGGACGAAGCACGCACGCACACACACACACACACACACATGCACATGCACATGCACATGCACAGAAAACGGACAGGTGAAGAAGGGCAGAGGATGCGCAGGGAGTGGAGTACATGACTGCAGCGCAAGCATGCGCTTATCGTAGCAGGTGATCTCTGTACTTTGTGTTGTGCAAATCGGCGCTGGTGTCTGGAACGGGAAAGCCTCTGCATAGGCAAGGGCCAGCGCACAGCGCTATTATGGCCTCGCTCTACCGTTTGCGCAACTACCGCGCGCCCGCCTTACAGCGCCGACGGAGCGCGTGCCCGACTCGCGTCTCACAGCTACACATTCGTGCACTTGCCGGCGCGCGTTCTGCTGTTTCTGTTACGTGTACGCTCCTGATGGCCTTTTCCCTCTTTTTTTTCGCTGTTGCGGTGGTACACGTAATCTGTGGCGCCCGGTTTTTTTGTTCTCTCTCATTGCCACGCAAGTGTGCATCACTCGACTCACCGTGCGAGAACGTGAAAGAGCCACTTCCTCCGCTTTCTGTCTGTCTCTGCCGGTATTGAGGGCTGCTCCTGTGCCACGGAGGGGAATTGGAGCACACCCTACTCCTCTTCCCTAGTACTATAGACTTTACTCGATTTTTGCTCTCTCCACCTTCCCTTCATAGTTCCTGGGATAGATGGAGGGCTTTCGCGTGCATTTCTTGTTGGTGCTTCCCCCTCAATTGGCTGTCGCACTGGCTGTGCCTGCGTCTTCCTCTCTATCACACGGTAGGCCTCCTCTCCGTCACTCCTTCGGTCTCCACATGCACATTGCTGTACTGCTTCCGCTCCTCCGGTCTCTTTTCTCGACCCCCCCCCCCTCCTCGCTTCGGTGTCGTGCTCACATGTTTGCCTTCTCTATCCCTCCGCCTACCACTTCCCTGTGTCAGGCACAGCAGGCGCATGTTCTCACTAAGGGACTCTTCCCCCCTTCCCCTACTCACACAGAGACAAAAAAAAGGAGTGACTGTAACGCTCAAGGCTGATGAAGCCTTGATTACCCTTATCGCACGTGTCCGCGTGCATGCGTGCGAATGTTTGTGCGTAGATGGTGGCACAGCCCACGAACGGGGTGCCCCAAACAGAATCCGAGATCGACAACGAACGTGGCAAGTGCGCCTCATGCTCACCTTACAGAACCATGTTGGCGGCGCTATGAGTTTCGGCAAAGGAGAGAACGGCGCTCATCTCGGGCTCTGTCATAGTAGCGTGATCGCACCCTTGACCGCCTCCCTAGATGCACCGCCCTGCATGCCTCTCTTCTCCTCGAAGCGAATGTGACACTGCCATGCATCCGATGGCATCTTCCTCCCGCTCTCCATCTCTCTCTGTCTGTCTTTTCTGCCCCTTCCTCTCCCTCATTCCACCGATCCACTGAGTTCGTTCTAGTGCACCGACACAATCAGCTGCACATATCTTGTTGTGTGCGCGCGTGTGCGTATCTAGAGAAGTAGCACTCAGAAGACACTACTCGAGTAGCTCGAGTGCTTCTGCCTTATTTTCCCATCATCGATACTGCCCCCCCCCGCAACCTCGACTCTTTCCCTTCTTGCCCGCTCCTCGCCCGTTGTGCGGACCTCTTCTCGCCTTGTCTAGCCTCTGTATAGTATTAGATTTCATCCTAGCTGCGAAGCCTTCCTCTCCCCGCCTTCCACCGCCCACCTCGTACCTCGCTGTCGCCGCTCTCCCTCCAAATCCATATCGCAACATTCGAAGGCAAAACGAAAAGCGTGAGAGGGAGGAGTGCGTCCCTCTTTCACTCGCACATATACCCACGCAAGCATTGGAGACGGCTGTATAGTGCACCCTAGTCTTTTTCTCTCGTTCTTGTGAATCGCTTTTTTTTTATCGTGCGAGGGTGTGTGTGTGTGCGTGGGTTACACATGTGTGTATTCTGCTGCTTTTCGAACACAGTCGTTGGTTGCCATTTCCTGGAAGCACATCTCTGGGGCACCACTCACTAACCAGGAAAAGGAGACGAAGATCGTCGCGCTTGGAGTCGCGTCCCTGTCTATCTCTCCCTCCTACTATCCCTCCGTGTGTGTGTGTGTGTGTGTGTGTGTGTGCGTGTACTGCTGCTTTCCGTAGCACAGCTTTTTTTTTCGTATTTGCTTGCTTGCTTCTAGTTTTCTTTCTCAACACCTTTGCCACCGTCATGCTGCGTCGCACTCTCCGTCGACTGATGCCGAGCGACGCCATCGGCAGCGTGCATCCGGATGTGCTGTGGGGTTATCAGCAAGGCCAGTACGCGGGACCGGGCTGGGCCAACCTCATCAAATCGCTTCCGCTCGAGACGCTCGCGATGCAGGGTGGTAGCACCATGGCGAACCTGAACGATCGCACCGGCACCTTTCTGGACCCCGAGGACCCGCGCCACCCGCTCGCCCTCATGCAGTTTGGCATCATGGGCAAAATGGACGGCACGTTTCATCAGCTCGCCTACGGTGACTTTGGCCGCGTACCGAAGGGGTCTCGTCTGATGCAGGTGCTCTACGAGAACTACCTCGAACCCTTCTCCATGAATCGTGTGTGCGCGCAGCTCTACTTTTACCAGAAGGTGCCGAACAACTACCACGCCTCCGTGGACGCGACAGCCGAGTACGTGGGACAGACGGCTTCTCTCGTTGGACAGGTGGTTATCGGTCTTGGTGCCTGCATTATGGAGGGGGTCACGATTCGGGCAGACACGAACTGTGTCTACATCGCTGAAGGCGTGCAGATCTTGGAAAACACCTGCATCATGAGCGACGCGCCGACGGATCTGCTGGCGTACCAGCGTCATGAGCTGCTTAACCCGTACCAGCAATGGGACGGTATGGATGGCGTCACGCGCATCATGCCAAACACAATTATCGAGTCGAACTGCTACCTCGATGGCTGCTCCATCGGCTCCTTCAACCGCATTGGCCACAACACCAAGATCATGAAAGGCGTGACAACGGGGATCATGGTGCACATCATGCCTGGCAGCGTGGTGACGGCTGATACCAAGATCGGCGACGGCGAACTCTGGGGCGGCGCACCGGCTCGCAAGATCGGTGAGGTCAGCAAGTTTGAGTACAAGCGGCCATACTACGCATCATTGCTACATCGCGAGAGCGTCGCGGAGTCGTATCGCAACATGTCCCGCTACGGCGACCAGTTCGTGCATTACAGGAACGCGATGGGCCAGCTGGAGACGCTCATGATTCATTACGAGGACCACATCACCCCAGGCATCAAGGCCAAGGTGCGCGACTTTGAAGAGGGCCGGGAGCCGTTTCACCACACAATTACCCGCATCGCGCAAGGGTGGTCGCCGGCGAACCGCCCTGATGACAAGAACTTCGCCATGGCCCCACCTGCTCCGGGTGTGAAGCTGTTCGCTGAGCACAATACAGACTCGTCACCGAGCGAGTGGAACGGCTCGTACGCCAACATCACGAACATCTTCAACGACTTCCGCTGGTAGATGCAGCATAAAGCCAAAAGGAATGAACAAACCAGCGAAGTGGAGCGCAGAGATGAAAAGCTGCTGCGCGTGCCAGCACTGGATCTTCGGCTGCGTCGTCTGCTCAGACTCGTTCTCGGGAGTGCAGACTCTACTTGCACTCTCTGTCTCTCTCTCCGCTTCCTTGTGTAGTCGCACCTTGCCTTTCTCCTCGTAAGGTTGCTGACGCGCCGCAGTTTTTTTTTTTTCGTTTTTAGTGTTGTTTTGCTTTGCTAGCCGCCGCCCCCTCCCCCCCCCCACGTCCCTCGGCGCCTCTTCTCTTTCTCTCCCCTGCCCTCCCGCTAGCGTTCGTGTTGTCCTCTTCTTGTGAGTCGGTAAGTGTGTAGATGTATCCATGGGTGCCTTTCACTTGGTTGCTCGCCCTCCTCGCCTTGCTATCCTGCAGCGCACGGGTGCCCATGCGCGTGCTAGCCAGCTCTCCCCCTTTTGCAACCGTGAAGTCGACGCATTTGCCATAGTTTCTTATCTCGTTGGCTTCTCTTGTTCGGAGCTCTTCTGTTTCTCTGCTGCCCGAGGCGCGCTTTTCTATGACGTTGAAGTCGCTCCCTCTCCCTCTGTTTCTCTGCAGCCTTTCGCTCGGTACTTCTCTCGTCCTTTTCGTCACCCCATGCCTCCCTCCGCGTTTGGTGGTGTGCGCATTTTGCCTTCGGGGTGCGTCTCTCATGTCACGGTGAGGGTGGGGTGGGGGTGACCACACGTGTGATACGAAGGGGCGGCGAGGGATGGAGGAGTGAGACGAAGAGGAACAGAGAGACACGTCAATTGCCCATCCTGCACAAACGAAAGAGAAATCAAAGCAGGAAGATTTGAAGGAAAGAGAGAGGGGGAAGGCGGTACATCAGGGATGGACTAGGATGCACGTACCTCCACCTCGTGCATCCTGTTTGTTGCCCACCAAACGTGCGAAGCGTGGCTCGCGTCACTCGGCCATGCGTTCGAAGGTTCCGCTGCGGGCACCGTGAACAGCAACGGTAGCAAAGAGTACTACCAGGAAGCCTCTGGGCCGTCCTCGTGGTCCTCGCGACTCTGTGCTATTTTCCTCGCTCTCTATCTCTCGAGCTTCTCTTTCGCGAGAACGGATATGCTGCACGCTCGTGGCTGTACCTCTTATTCATCTCCGCATTATGTTCATCGCATGGACCTCTCGTACTCCTCTCACTCTTTCTTCCGTACTTGTTTTTCATCTTCGGCTATTTTTTCTTGTTTTTCGGCCTTTGCGTGTCCCTCGCCTCCCTTCCCGCTTCTCACCGGGGCGCGAGCACCGCAACGTGGAGTGGCCAAACCCCTTCTTCTCGAGCTTCTATCTTGCCCTGCGCAGCAGTGAAAAGTCGTGAACGAATAGAAAAAGAGGGGGGGGGTTCTGGATAGGAGTGGCGGCCATCAAACCGTTCTTCGACCGCTTCGTGCGGATGACGGCCGTCATTACCGAGAACAACGAAACTGCACAAACGAGAACCGGGCAGCCAGCACTGCGTACTCCCCCATAGATAGATTCGAACCGCTCTGGCGTCTTTGGTCTCGCCGAACTACTTGCATGAGGTCTACTGCAGCGACGACTAGCGTCATAGAATCGCACTAAGCACGCCTGCGCCACCCTTCGTTCGCCATTTCTCACCCATTCTCGATTGCTGCCAACCGTTTTTTTTTTTGGTGTGCGTGCGTGTGTGTGTGTGTATGCTGGAGGTCCACGACGCCACGGTCCCCTCAGTTTTCAATCGTCTCTGTCCGCGGGTAAAATTCACAATCATGTCGGCGCTGAACGATAGTCGTACTACCAGCGGGCGTCCACTTCCAGGCGGGAAGCCACACGCACTGCGACCGCAGGGGATACCTCCCTTGTTGTGTGGCGACGATGTGGGGGCTAGCAGAGGCGGTGGTGACATCGGCGACTTCGAGACGGCGTTTGAGCAGCTTCACAGCATACGTAGCGAAGAAGAGGGCGACGTAGACGCCTCTTCCTCTCCCGAGCTGCGTCTGCGCCGTGTTCAGCGAGATGTATATCGTCATGAGCGTCAGATTGCTTCCCTCCTCAGTGAAAAACACGAGCACTGTGAGCATTTAGCGACTGTTTACGAGGAGCTGGAAAAGGTGCTTCGCAAGATCCAGCTGGCGCCGCTGGAGGACCTTAAAGAGCATGCCGCGTCTCCCTCTGCGTCGACGTTCTGTGCACCGAGCAGCGACGAGGACGGCTACGCGGCGTCGAGTACCGTTTCTGCGCTCGCGTCTTCCCTGCAGCAACGCTTTCACCAGGTGCTTCAAATGCATCAGGATCGTGTTTACGACGTTCTCGTTGACTATCGCCAGCAGATCGACAAAAACGAGTACGAGACTGGTCGGCGTCTGTGCGCCTTAGAGGACGCCATTGCGCAGATTCAGTCGGATGTGCGCGAACTACAACACACAGCCAGCATCCAGGTAGAGGAGCTGCGGCACGTTCAGCAGGACGTGCGTCAATGCGTCGAGGCGGTGGCCGCGCAGCAAGAGGCGCAACGCGCCGCCCTCGACCACACCGGGGAAGCGCGAGACACGAAGGCAGCGAAGCTGCTAAGCAAGATTCAAGACGACGTTGCTCGACTGAGGGCCGACGCAAAGGCTGTGCGGACTCAGCAAATAGAAAGCGGAAAGGACGTCGAGGAGCAGATTCGGTCGCTGTTATCAGCCCAGCATAGGGCAGAGGAGGCTTTGGAGGTACATAGTGCGTCTATCGCGCAGCTGCAGAACCAGGATTCGCTTGAGGGGGCTTTTCATGAGGTGAAGGACTGGCTCGGCGACCTCGAAAAGCGCATGGTCAGCCGCGGCGAGCTACTGCAGTGGACAGAGTCCCTGCAGAGTGAAATTCATCAGATGCGGCGTGTCACAGGTGGGGTACTCTCGCACACGATTCAACCGACTGCGCCTGGTCACGACGCTTAGCGAAGAGGATGTTTTGCTTGTGAGTGTGCGGCATGCATCCCCGCCCCTACATCCATGAAGGGAATAGTAGAGTGGTTTACTGCGACTCCGCGTACTTTCATGCCCCTGCCATCATCTCTTTGTGCCCCCTCCTCTGCATTCTTGTCTCTGCAGGTCCTGCTGTCGTTTGATTCAAGTCGTGGCAGTGGCGTTATGAGTGCACCGCAGTTAACACTAGGACATGCTTCGTTGCTAAATAATGAGGTACGCTACGCCTGCGTGTTGCTTGCGCAACGCGTTCGGTCATGGCAGGCGCCCAGACGAGGATGGACGACGCGGCGTAGGAGGAGAGGACTGCGCAACTTTTCTTTTCGCTCCTCGGCTCTGTTTCGGTCTTCGCGTCCATCCACCATTCGACTCGAATCGACAGCAGCGGCTCCCTGCCTCTCTCACACGCGTGTGTGCGTGTGTCTGTGCCGCGGCTACGCGTGAATGCCGTGGCAACTCTGCTAATGCAATCAATAATAGCCTCACTTTCTCCTCTCTTCTCTCTCGCTTTTGCTTGGTTGCGTCTGCTCTGCCCTTCGCGCTCCCTGCGATTTGGTCATGTGTGCATCCTTCTGCCGACCTTCACGTTCACGGCACCCATTCACTGCACAGCAGTTGCGCAAGGTACGGGCATTGCCCTGGAACACACTGAGGGAGTGCAGACTCCTGCTGAAAGGTTTCTTTCACAGCCCCCTGAGCTTGAGGTCTTTGCGCCCGCAACTCCTCTCCCCCCGAGCTCTCTCCCAAACTGCCAGTAGACGGAAGAAAAGCTCGCTGTGCGCCTTTTCTGCTTAGACTCTTGCCCCGCCCTTCCTTCCCTCCCTCTCTCCCTTCTTCGGTGAAGGATACAGGGGCCCCTGTATTCGTCGTTGTCCTAGGTACCCCACAAAGACAACGCCACCCCCTTCTTTAACCATGTCGAGCCCCGTCAAGCCCACGACGTCCGCCTCGGACAACCTCTTCAAGTCACTGGAGAGGGACTTTGAGGAGGCCATGCGCGCCTTGGAGGGCGAGGAGTCCTTGGGACACTTTCGCCTCGAGTACGATAAGTTATACCGCGCCCTCAAGAAGAGTCACGCCTCCGAAAATGAGATTGCCACACAATGCCAGCAGCTGACGCAGGAGCTGCTTTCTAACGCTGCCAAGATGCAAGCGGCAGTGAAGCTCGCGCAGGGCGACCACAGCACCATCGAGTCGCTTAAAAAGGAGATCGAGAAGGCGTGGCGCGCCGTGGACGTGGCGAATGAGAAGGATCAGCGCGCGCGCGAGATGGTGAAGACGCTTAAGCAGGAAATTCAGTCCTTGCAGAGCATGATCCACGATGGCACCTCTCTGTCTACCGACCACACGTCGACGCTGGAGCAGCTCAAGATCGACAACAAGCGTCTCCTGACAGAGAGTGAGGATATGACGAAGCAGATGGATACCTACACGAAGGAGATGGCGGAGCGGACTGCAACTCTAGCGGCATTGAAGACGTCGACGGAGGAGGCTGTGCAGGAGCGTAAGTTGTTGGCAAGCCGCCTGGAGCTGGTGCGGCAGGAGTACAACCGTGAGCGCAATGCGCGCGAGCGAGCCGAGTATCAGTGCTGCGAGCTTCTATTGACGCTCAAGACGCGTGAAAAGGCGCTACAGGAGCGGCAAGAGCGCCTCACCTTGATTCATGCGCATGCAGAGACACACAAGGCGGAGCTAGAAAAGCAGCAGCGCCGACGGCAGGCACTACAGCAGCAGCTTGAAACAGCCGAGAAGCAGCTCTACCACACAAAGCAGTCGTACAACGACAGCGTCGACACCACCGTCGAGCTGAACGAGCGACTGCACGCGATGGAGAAGCAGATTGCGGCCACTGGGAAGACGATCCTCGAGACGCGTGACGAGTGCGCGCGAGTCACTCGCGTCGAGGAGCGCGACTTTCGCGAGTTCGACCGCCTCAAACAGCAAATCGACAACATTCGAAAAGACGAGGACCGAATCGCGTACGAGGAGGAGACGGTGCGCAAACGCATCGCTGCGGTGAAGCAGGAGACGCGGAGTCTGCAGGAGGCGCTGGAGCTGCTCGAACGGGAGTGCAGTGCCCTGGAGAAGAAGGGCGCCAGGGAGGAGTCTCTGCAGACCGCCACGCAAGCGCTCGTTCAGAACGAGCTCGCTCAGCAAGCGGAGCTGGAGGCAAGCATCTCGCAAGAGACCGAAATCGGGCGCCGTCTCCGAGACACGTTGCAGCGTTTGGAGAAAGAGCGGGAGAACTGTGTGAACGAGGTGTCGCAGATGAGCGGGCAAAGCAAAAGCGCTTCAGAGGAGCTCAAGATGGCAGTCTTTCAAGTTGAGGAGGTGCAGCGGAAGCTGGACGAGAGCGAGCGTCGTCTGACGCAGCAGCAGGCCAAGTACGAGCACATGCGGGCAGAGCGAAACCAGCTATCGAAACGTCTCGTCGACGCTCAGGATGAGATTGTCGAGTACCGACAACGGGTGAAGGTGGTGGATCATCAGGTACATCAGTTCAAGGAGGAGCTGGCGCTGAAGGCGCGCAAGTGTCAGAGCGACAAATCGCAATACAAGATTAGCAAGGAGCGCCTCATGAAGGCACGCCAGCTCGTCAACGACAGCACGGCTAGCTTCGACGCAACGATGGAGGAGGGGGAGCGTGTGGGGCAGGAGATCAAGCAGCTGCTGAAGGTGGTGCAGGAATGCGACAAGGGCCTCTGCGGACAGCAGCGAGAATTTATGAAGATGAGCAACGAGCGCGATACCCTCGCCGCACAGCTGACTCGCCGCAACGACGAACTTGCCCTACTGTACCAGCAGCTGCAACTGATACAGGACACCGTCAACGCCGGCGAGGCGGCGTACCGCGACCGACTTGATGACCTGCGCCTCCTCCACCTCAAGTTGCGAGAAATTCAGCATCAGTCTATGCTGGCGCAGGTGCGCGGAGGTGAAGTGTCCACCGCGAAGAAGCGGTTGCGAGCCAAGCAGAAAGAGGTGCTGCTGGAGCAGGCCCAGGTGGCCGCCCTCGCCGAGGAGCTCGAGAATCCGCAGAACGAGTCGCGCTGGCGACGCGTTGGCGGTAATTATCCGTCCATGGCGGAGCTGGAGTCGAAGATGAAGCTGCTGCAGCGCGACCTCCTCACCAAGTCTGAGGAGTGCATGAAGCAGGAAATGGCACTCGAGGAGAAGCAGCGGCTAATGATGGAGATGCATGCCATGGCTGCGCGTCAGCCGGGCCCGGAGGTGGCACAACAACTGAACGCCTACCAGAAGGACTTGCAAAAGAAGAATGCGCAGATGAAGCAGAAGGCATCGGAACTCAACATGACGGCGACACACAAGGCTGAGTTACGGTACGAGGTGGCGCGCCTGCGTCGTGCAGTCGACGAAATGCGCCAGAAGTACTACGAGGTGAAAGTGAAGAACGGGACCTTCTCGGCAGCCGAGCTCGTTCCTGCTTCGTAGTCCATGGTTGTGTACGATAGATGGATGAACTCTGCTTGCCTGTTATCAAAGACGCACCTGCCAGGGTGAGTCCGTGCTCTGCGTGTGAAGATTCATGGCTACTCTCTCGTTTCCTGTGGTCGTTCCCATATATCTGTGCTTGCTATTACACGGCAGCTTTGGATGCGCTGCTCTGGAGTCTGTCGCTGCGTGAGTGCAGGTGTGTGCGCGTGTATTTTTTCCCCCTGTTGCTGTTAGGACAAGTGTCCTTGTGCCTGCTTGCTTCCTCCATGTACATTACCAAAGCCAAGCCGCCGATGCCTTCTCTTCTACGGCGTGCGGCCGACTTGCGCCTCTTCTTTTGTTTATCGTCTGACGCATACGTCCGTCTTCTTCTCTCCGCAGCGATGGACGACTATGTGCGCCGCACGCACACCCAAACATGGTTCGCTAAAGGACAGGAAAAGAGTGTAACGCCAAGGTGCACTGTCTGCCTCTGTGTACACAGGACAAGGGATGAGCAGCTCGAATGCGTAAAACGGCCGGCCGCCTCTTCCTAGACCATACCACATCACCTTTGAAGGCGAATGCATGCTTGTGCTGTCTGAAGAGCTGATGTGGCCCCCTCTTGCTCTCTCGGCACTCCTCGTTCGGCGCCTCGAGTCTGTTTGCTGTTGCTGCTGGAATCCTGATCCTCCTCTCCACCCCCTCTCTCTCTTCGCGCTCTCGCGAACTCTCAACGGTGAGCGTTGATGGGTACTTTTTCCTTTCTCTGCATCGCGCATCCGCTGCTTCGTCGCGCCTCACCTCCTCTCACTCACCCCACCTCTTCCCGCCGTGCTCTATTCGCACATGGCGGGTTGCGCGCACACGAACCACAACACACGCGCACGTGCATCTTTTCCGTTCGTCGTCTTCCGCTAGCTTTCACCTCCTTCCCCTTTTTCGCTCTTCGATACCCTCATCCCACACCACTTTCTCTTCGCGACCCGTCACCATGACCGCTGTGGAGTCTGGCTCGAAGGTTCTCCGGATGAAGGAGAGCGACGCGCAGAAGCTGCTGGCGATGCGCTGCCACATCGGCACGCGCAACCAGAGCAGTGCGATGAAGAAGTACATCTACGGCCGCACGGCGGAGGGTAGCCACATCATCGACTTGCACATGATGTGGGAGAAGCTGATCCTCGCTGCTCGCGTGATCGCCGCTGTGGAGAACCCGAAGGACGTGTGCGTGTGCTCGTCGCGCCTGTACGGCACGCGCGCCATCTACAAGTTCTCGCAGCACGTGGGCACGAGCTTCCACGGCGGCCGCTTCATCCCTGGT
>NC_018263.1:1954057-1967914 GCF_000227135.1 Leishmania donovani | reverse complement strand
GGACCCGCGCACGGACCACCAGGCCATCCGCGAGGCGTCGCTGGTGAACATCCCTGTGATTGCGCTGTGCGACACGGACGCGCCGCTGGAGTACGTGGACATTGCGATCCCGTGCAACAACCGCGGCATCAAGTCGATCGGCATGATGTACTGGCTGCTTGCGCGCGAGGTGCTGCGCCTGCGCGGCACGATTGTGCGCTCGGTGCCGTGGGAGGAGAAGGTGGACCTGTTCTTCTACCGCGACCCCAACGAGGCTGCGGAGGAGAAGGCCGCCGCGGCCGCTGCGGCGCCCGCCGCGGAGGCGGAGGAGGGCTTCGGCTGGGTGGAGCGCAACGACGACAACGCGTGGGAGGCGTAAGGCTGACTAAGAGAACGCGGCTGCTGCGAGACATGTTCCACACTGCTTTTCTTCTCGGCACATCTACCGCCGCGGGCGTATTGCTCTTCTGTTCGCTGTCACCGTTCTGGGCTGGACTAGACGTATGGAGGGTGACGTGTAGAGGCCCTAGCCAACTGCGTCGACTGCCGGACGTGTGCGGCGAGGGAACGGTCTTACCAACATGGCCAGCACTGGATGCGCGTACCCGGCACTGTTTTTCTTGTGCCTCGTAGCACTCGTCAATCGACGCAGTATCACCCGCCGTCTTTTGCTTGGTGCACGGTGTTTAGTGTGCGTTGACTGAGTGAACGAGTGAAAGGCGATGGGAGAACATGGGGTGCAGTGCGCTCCCGCACGCACGCGTGGTCTCCCCTACCGCAGAGGAAGAGACACGCACACACACCGAGGGTGTGGCTTAGGTGAAGCACACGCTATTTTCTTCATTTGGGTCTGCGGTCTTTTCTTGTTTCGGTTCTTTGAACGGCTAAAAAGAAAACGAGAAGAAGAGGTGCGCAGTCGACTTCGGTTGTGAGTCGGTTGCACACCCTCAGCACAAGCTTTTGCGGAGGCGGCTTGTCGGTGTAGCGTAGGCTAGAGAATGGGATGGGCCACGACAATTGTGCTGCCGGTGCTGTGTGGCATAAGTGAGCGGGGGTGTCGGTCTGCTCCCTCTCCCGCCCCGCCCCTCAGCTTGCTAGCTGGCATCGCTGCAGAGGAAGAAGGTGCTGTGCTGTGTGAATTCGCGGCGTGCCCATGGAAGAGCTGGGAAGCTTAAGGTATGAGGTTTCACACACGTGGCTGCGCGTGCGCGGTGCTGCGTATTTATGTTTACACATGCTTTGAGCCTTTTTCCTGAATTGTTGCGTTACTCTTCCCCCTTCCCCCCTCTCCCGCGATGCATCTTTTGTTGTCGTTGTCTTGACGCGCAGCCACGTCCGCGCAGTCGATGTTCCCAGGCGCAGTCGTGAACTCGGAAAAAGCGCAAAAAAAAAGAAGCACCGGGCGAGTGCCTCTTCTTACATTTCGATCTGTCCTGTGACTTGAACGGGCGCTGTCGTGCTCGCTCTGTGGCGCGCACACGCACCGAGGGCGGGAGAAATACTTTTTCTCTCTGTCCCTCCTTCAGTCACCTTGCATGCGCCTGGTTACTCCGTTGTACCGTTGCTGCTCATTGGTGCGTCGCCCCGTGCCTCAGGTCGACCCTCTCTACGTGAGGGCGTAGTCTCCTGCTGCAGTGTCCGACGGCCATCTTCATCTTTTGTGTGGGGGAAGGGGGTTGTACGCCTGACTTCCGGTACTATAGCGAGGGTGCTGTACCCTTTTTCGACTCTTGTAGGTGGCATCTTTATCATCCCTTTCAATCTGATCGTCGTTGCCGTGGGCGTCTTGTTCTCCTTTTTCGTGCACAGCTTCGCTACACAGGCCAAGTGAACAGTTGTACGAAAGGCGGAATCAGAGAAGCGAGGAAGCCACCACGACGTTCACAGAGCATACCTGACAGCGAGTGCATGCCTCTCTCGCACTATCGAGCGAAGAGTTTTGTCGCATCGACTCCTCTTGGATCTTCTCTCGTTTTGTGTGTACACCGTACGGCGTCTTGTCCATCTGCGCCGCAGCTCCGTTCCGCCCCCCACCCCCTTGCCCTCGTGCACTTCGCACTCAGCGCTTATCTTTTTTTTTCCTCTTCCTTTTCTAGCGTGAACGAGCAGTACTCTCGCCTTGGACGGATCGGGAGCGATCGTTTTTCACTTTGACCCTCGCCTGGTTCCCGTCGTCGATCTTCCTATTCGTGTGCTCGTCGGTCCCACTCCCTGTCTCTCTGTGTCTGTGTGTTTGTGTTGATCCGGCTGTGCGTGCGCTTGTTGTGGTGGTTCTTGCGTGTGTGGCGGTGCGCCGCTGTTTTGGTTGTCCTCTCCGTCTGTATCTGCTTTTTTCTCGCTGTTCTTCACGTGTCTGTTTTCTTGTTCTTTCCGGGATGTGTGTGTGCGTGTAGGGGGAGGGAGCTCTTTTGTGTTCAGCATGTCTCTTCTGAGAGGATCTGTGTCCATTAATCGCACCCTTGTCACGATCGTCCTGCTCTTGACACTCCCACTGCTCTTGGACCTAACGCGGTTGCCGGACAGCTCAGCAGCTCAGGAGTATGTCTTCTCCCTTCTGACCCCCTGCGATGGGGTCGGGCTCTGCAACCTCTGTGGGGAGGTGCTGGAGATGGTAGACCTCGTGCAGCGTGCACTCGCGAACCCGTTTCAAGATAAGTTGACGCTCTCGCCGGAGGAATGGGATGCGCATGGGCTTCAGTCATATCAGCGATGTCTGCGGGAGCCGTTCCTGCGCGGCTGCGATACGCTTCTTCACAAAATCAGGATGCAGAGAATCGATTTTGCGAAGGGAATTCTGGAGCAGGTGGTCGAGGATGTGCAGTTTCGGCAGAAGTGGGGCTCTTTAGGCGAGGACTACGTCATCGACAACGCCGTGCAGCTCACCACGTACATCTTCGACTCACAGGAGCGCTCGCTCGGCGGGAGGCGCGATCCACGCAAGGAGGACGGCGCCGCCCGAAATATTGTTTACCAGCCATCCACACTTAGCCTCGGCGGCGACCCCGAGGTCGAAAGCCTGGTTACGCGCGTGTGGTTTCTGCGGCGCGATGTTCTGCTTCTCCATCAGGACTTCTGCTACCCCGTCTGTGAGGGTAGGCTGACCGTCTTTGGGCGGGTGCAAGTGGCGCTTCTGCGCTTCTACGTGCGACACGCCATCAAACCTCGTCTTCTTCTTCTGCGGCAGCAGCATCGCGGTACACTAGTGGTGGCGGAGCTCATGATGATCGGCTTAGCCTTCTGCGTTGAGAGAGTGATGCGTCCTGGTCTGACGTGCAGCGGCACCGTGGCGCGCCGTAGCGGGCGCGTGCATGGAGGTACAGCATCCTCGACGTCCACTGGCAGCGGCTTGGTGAGTGGGGTCCATGGGGAAGATAGCGCGGCGGCGGCAACCAGCGGCGGCGGTAGCGGTGATGGCGGTGGCGGTGGTAAACTTCACTGTCGACCAGGTCGACGACGGCGCTGGGTTGTGGTGGTGTAAACTCCAGAAGAAAGATGCGATATTCTGAGAGTAGGGGTGGGCGAGTGGGATGCAGTGTCCACTGCTAACAGCTCTGTTTGGGAAAGGGGTTCTCCCGTCGTGGCGCACGCGCGCGCGTATTTTGTGAGGGTGGTTCTTTTTTTTCAGCAGATGGCTGAAGTTGAGACGGGCGGCTGCTTCATATTCTGTGCACGGGGCATCGCTTCCTTTTTCCTCTGGTTGGCGGGCACGCATCGGTAGGCTTTGCTGCGACGCTATAGCGTTGTCGGCCGCAATTTGGTCAGTTGTTGTTCTCGTGGCTGCGGTGCTTCTTGCTGTCCAGGGTGACTGCCCATCAGCAGCCCCGAAGCGAGATAAAGGGGTGCTGATTTGGCAGTCGTACACGAATCGTTGAATCCTTTTCGTGTGAGACTCTGCGTCGGCAAGCTGTCTCTTTTCCGTTCCTCGTTGCTATCTGCTTCAAGCCTCGCTCACCCCAGTCGCTCAGTCTACTTTCTCTCCTGCACCCTGTCGTCTCTCTTGACGCCCTCCATCTCTCCAGGATTGCTTGGTGGTGTGAGTCTCTCTGTGTTCCCGATGACGGGGAGCACTTCGGCGCTGTTTCAGTGTCCAGAACCCGTTCCGTGGATAAGGGAAGGAGTCCCCTATTGCTGAGAATTCCGAAACCGCCTTTGGTGGCCACAGGGTCAGGTACCCGACGAAGTGGGGGCCATCAGAGCGATGCATCGCTACGGATGCCGGCGGCCAGGTCTTGGAGGACGTAGCGTCGGAGCGAGCTGCGACAGTGCACTGGTTCGTAGCATCCACAGAGGATCGGCAGAGTGTCAGTGTCACTCGAACGTATCTCACCCCCGGCCCTTACACCGCCCACTGATATGAGGAGTCTGAGCCACCAAGTGGTGAGCGGGATAATGGGAAGCGGCTGTGGGGCGACCTGCGAAGCGGGTGAGTAGGTACGGTTTCAGGAAGAAGCCGCACTCAGATGACCGATTCGTCTAAATGGTCTAGCACGCGTGTGTATAGCGCTGCTTCGCACCAAGAGGGTGAGCCGGTGACGGGCCGGGTCTGGGGAGGAGTTAAACTCATGCTTTATGGCAGAGACACGGACACGTTAGCGCGAACAAGTCTCTCTCTTTATATGTGTGTGTGCCCCACGGGTGTACGCGGTGCATGTATGGGGAGGAGAGAAGGCGCGCCGTCTGCCTCTCCGTCTCCTCATTCTTCTTGCGCCGGACTTCCCTGTGTGTTTCTTCGTTTTGGTTGTTTCCGCACCGTAACGCAGCTCGCCTCTCCTTTTTTCTTTGCTTTTTCGTGTTGTGCATTTTGTGTGCGTGCTGTAGGCTTCGTACTTAGCGCGTCAGTAAACGTTGCCGTCTTTGTTCCTCCTCCCCCTCCCCCTCCCCTCTTTCCTTTTTTTTTGTCGCATGGCCTGAGCGCTCTCGTTCTCTCTCCCTTGTGCCACCTGGCATGACGATATCCACAGGCCTCATGGGGAGGGGGATGGGTGGGCGTGTTCGCCGGCGTGTACGCGCCCGTGGCTTGGAGTAAACGGAGGAAAGACGGCTTGAAGGCAGGTAGGCATAGCAGACAACTCGTCCGCTTCGGAAAAGGGGAGTGCTGGGGGTGGGGAGAAGGCGTTGCTGAAAAAAGTGACCCCCTCTCCTGGAAAGCAAAGACATTTGCAACCGAGAAGCCAGTGCTGCTGTCTCATCGCCGTGAGGTGGATGGGCTCTCATGATCAGCGAAAAGGCACCTATACTGAAGAACGCGGGTTGATCGATTCTTCATTCCGGGACTTGAAGCGGAGAATAAAAACGGCTCGCTGACCACCGACTGCTGCGCTCTGCACACCTCATCTCACTCTCTGCACCGCTTTCACCTCTTTCGGTGATCATCATCGTGTGTCGGGCAGTAGCCCACTTCACTCCTCTATCGCAACAAGCACACATACACTCAGCGGCATCCTTGTCTCGCGCCACGGTCCATGCCGATCACAGGTAAAATCGCTGTACTGCGTGCTCCTTCTTTGGCCCCTCTACAAAGACAGGGGCAAACCCGTTCTTGCCTACCGGGAGAGCGGTAGGCACACGCGCGCGCACATATATCGTAAAGGGAGCTGAGAATTTCAGTTGTAACGGGACGTCGTACACCACTTCAAACGTGTTCGTGGTACGACTGCTCCCATCTGCTTTCCTTTTTTTTTCATCTTCATAGAAGGGGGCACGTTCGAATCGTTGCTGGCATCATCTGCGTATTCGGAGATCAATTCTTGCCTTCGTCGTTGCGGGTACTCGCACCTGCGCACACTACACACACGTACACGCACAGAGAAATAGACACATAAACGCGTACGCAGAGATATGCGTGCAGAAAACCCCACCATTGCTCACGTTCTTCCTTGAGTTAATAGGCTCCTCCAGCACTCGCGTATGGTGTCCCACCTTTGCATCTTTTCCTCCTCGTTCTGCTTTTTTTCCCCACTCTGCGTGTGTCCTTCCGGGCCTTGGGAGAATGGCCACTGTTCACGTATTTGTAGGACAGTGCGGCAATCAAGTTGGAACGGCATTTCTGGACACGATCGCATCCGAGGCGGAGGCTAGCGTCGATGAGGGGTACCAGATGCGTGTGTCAGCCATGGACTTTCGACCTGCGCTGCGACCGCCGCCGGCGCGGCCCCACCATCAGCGCTCAGCGGTGGCGGGCTCAGCAACGGGGCCGTCACGTGAGCCGTCCGAGGTGGCGAGGCGGATAGGACACCAACAGTACTACTCCTTATCATACTACGCGCAAGAGAAAGAGCGCGCGGCTATCGACACATCTCTGCCCCAGCCGCGGTGTGTGTTGGTGGATATGGAGCCCAAAGTGATTGCCGCCACAGTGCAGCGTGCTAACGGGCAACGCGAGCAGCACGAATCCTCTCCTTCGTCCTCTTCTTCACCGCAGTCTGCGTCAAGGCGCCTTTATTCCCTGGCGCCGCAGCAGTGTGTGACCCGCGGCGAGGGCAGCGCCAACAACTGGGCCTTTGGGTACCACCAGCAGGGACAAAGCCGTCGTGACGCCATCGTGGAATGTCTTCGGCGCGAGAGCGAGCAGCAGGGTACCGTCGTGTCGACCTTCCACGTGCTTCACAGCATCGCCGGCGGCACCGGCTCGGGTGTCAGCTGCCTCGTTGCGGAAGAGATCAAGACGATGTTCCCACGCTCCATGTTGCTGCACTCCGTCGTGTGGCCGTTCCGTTGCGGCGAGGTCGTGACGCAGTGGTACAACGTTGTCATGGCGGTCAGTACTCTTGGTGGGTTGGCGGACGGCGTATTCATCGCCTACAATGACGCTATCGCAGAGGAGCTGAAGGGTGCACGGGCGAATCGCGGCTTCAAAGATGCCGGGGAGGTGTCCTTCCAGCTCATTAACCAGCGCATCAGCGGGGTGCTCGCCCCGCTTCACCTACCGCAGCTTCTCTACACTCTCCCGTCTCCCCAGAAAGACCTGTCGAAAAACCGCATCCTCGGCACGGGTAGTGGAGCTGCCCAAGGCATCTTGGGGAGCGGCCCATCTGGCTGCGTCGCGGAAGGCGCGGCGCCGCAGCGGTACGCCACTGCCAGCGACGTCGTCGAGGCCCTGTCGCTGGACCCGGCGATGAAGTTCTTCACAGGCTCACTCGCGCCGCAGATGGTCACTGGCTCCACGACGTGGGCTGCGGTGCTCGGCGAAGCGGCTCGAACGGCGCAACACAGCTTCACTGCTCCGAGTGCGCTGGCTTCGTCCGCCGACACGGGCTTCTCGTGCTCAGAAGGAAAAGCAACGACTGGTAGGGTAGCTGACGCCTCCGTGTTTTACATGCAGAACCGAAGCTGTTTGTGGGCTATTCGCGGGGTTGCGGCGCATACAGACGGCATCCGTGAGCTGCGCCACCTCATGGCCGACACCGCCTCGTCGCCATTCCCGATGACGTCGCTCTTTGTCAGCCCGGCGGAGGAGTGGCGCGCGACACCGTCATACACCCGGCCGGACCACAGCGTCACCTTGTACGGCCCCACGCCCATGGTAGGCGCGTCGCTGGCTGATGCCGCTGGCCGCGCAGAGGAGCTGCTCCACGTCGGCGCTTTTGTGCACCACTTTGAGCGCTACGGGGTCTCCAAAACGGAGCTGCGCGATGCCGCGGCCGTGTTGTACGACACAGCCGCTGCCTATCATCTCTAGAGATTCACCATGGAGGGCTGGGTTAGCGGAGCGATGCGGCGTGATGGCGAAGAAGAATGTGCGACAGATTCTCCGCAGTGTACCTATCCCTCGAACTCGTTTCGTATCGCTGTGCTGCCACTGTAGGCGGGGCCCGTGCCGGAGAGGTCAACTTCTACGGAAAGCACGAGGGAATGGACACCTGCCGGCGGTGGCGCCAACGGCGCGAAAAGAAAAACAAAGCATCCCACTTCTACAGGCATATGCGCGTCACGTACGCAGGCACCTCTGTAGACGCTACCCGCACTTTCGCAAGGCATGGCGTATACCTTGCGCACACATATCATGTAGTCTCTGCGCATTTAGGGCGGCGAACTGTGACCACATCGCACCCTGCCCAGCTCTACGATTCGCTCGCACACTTCATGAACGTCCATGATGCTGCGCAAGGTCTCTTCGTGTCGTTTCTTGACTTTCTCTCCCTCTCTCTCTAACTCATGTTCCTTCCTCTCGTCTCGTTCTCTTTTCTCTCCTCACCACCATCCTCATAGAGGTATGAGTCGAAGAACGACCGTTGTGAGATAGAATCCGCACGCCTTTTCGATTTGGCTCTGTTTGCGCGCACCTCTCCTTCACTGCTCCTTCACGTTGACACCCACTGTTGTCGGTGGCCAGGGACGTCTTTCTCGTTTGTTTTGTTGTCTGTGCCAGCGCTGTTGCTGCGTCGCCAGGCGCTCACGCTGACCCTCTACGTCGTTCCGTGAAGACCGCTTGTCCGCCAACTGCACTGGGCGTTGTTCCAGCGTCGAAGGTAAGCATCTTCGTAGCGACAATAAGCATCACAGGCAAGCTCTGAAATTAGTGGAGCGTTGCCGTCCCTCTTGCCAGAGAGAAGCTCTACTCTAACGTCTCTTGCTACTCTCACAGTGGTGCGACGCAGATATACGCAAACGCCATTGAGAAACGGCTCTGCCAAAAGGCAAGAAGCAGCAGTAGCCACACAGCAAAAAGAGAACAACGAATAACGCGCTTTCTTATCGCGATCGTGGCACTTGCACAGCGCACGCCCACGGGTAGAGCAAATACGTTCCCCTCCTCCCCCAAAACACAAAGACGAACACAAACACCGACAGAAAAGGAAAGAGCAAAAAAAAGAAACGCGAGGAGGAGGACCTGGATATTGAAAGGAAGGCGCTCTATACTAACGCACCCCGTGCCCGCGCCGTTCTTGCCTCTTGTCGTCTTCTCTCTCTCTCTTTGGCGCTTTCCGTTTGTCCCCCTCGCGTGTCAGCGGCTCCTCCGCGTGTGTCTACTCGCCCCATCTTTTTCTTGTTTTTTTTTTTCGCTTCAATCTTGCCCTCTCTTTCGTGTCTCTCTCTTGCGCTCTGTACCGTGCCTGAAGGTGACTGCCTCTCTCTGCCTGTGTTTCTACGCCCCTCTCCCTCCCACCTTGGAAATACGTGCTTGTTCGTCGTCGTACTGGTGTAGTTTGTATGCGCGCTCTGTAGATTTTCTTTCTTCCTCGTTCTCGTCGTCATCTGCCGTGCCACGAAGTCTCACTGTGGTTCGGCACCCCCCCCACACACACACACACACATAAAAAAAAACAGAACAGTAAAGGTGCATGGAAACTATGGCCACCACCGTGTCTCCCAGCGCTCTCTGCCTCCCGGGAGGCTTGCAGACCCTCTCAGCGTCCTGCTACCGTCATAACCCTTACGCGCTCACTCTTCTCCAGGAGAAGGACCGCGAGAGAGCCGTCGAGTCGTTTGGCTACATCTACAGTGTCCTGACAGACGAGGGCAGGGCCTTGCCCTCCCCGCCACAGCAGCGAAAGAAGGCGAGAAGGGGCGTTACCGGGAACAAAGGCAGCAGCAAATATGACTCCAGCTGCCGTGACCCTGAGATGCAGCAGCTAGACTCGTTGTTCACAAAGAGCGGTGCCGCGGCAGATAGCAGCAACGATGATGGCGTGAGCGAGACGAGTAGCGACTGTGGCAGCCACTACGCAAAGGAAGTGCTCGCGACGTACCCCCCTGGGTTTTCTGTCACCAGCTCGCAGTTGCACCCCGGCACCAGCTCTGCCACCGCTGCCGTCCCAGGTGCCGTACAGTCCGTCATCCGCTACGCCTCGGTGAACTTCCGCTTCGGCTCCGCCTGGTTCGTCGCTCCGTTCCGCACGTTCACGGGTGACATGGTCGTGGTCCAGTACCCGGGCAACAACAGTTTGCACATGGGCCTCGTTAGCGCTATCACCACCGCCAAACCCATCACCTTCTACACAGAGGACAACATGGATCCAAACTACCTTTCTCCCGAGGAGCTGCAGACGGTGCCTCGCCTGCTTCGCCACGCGCGCGACTTCGACAAGGAGACGAAGCTGGACCTCCGCAGACACGACTTGAGCTCACTTGCGAACGCTCGGAAGCTCGCGGCGGAGATTGGTGCCCCTGTCCAGTTCCTTGATGCAGAGTGGTTGCTCGACCTGAGCGCCGTGACGTTCCTCGTGAAGGTGTTTGGTAACACGGCCCTCGCGGATAAGCTTGTGGACGAGCTGGCGATGCAGGAGGGAGCCGAGGTCGTCTTTACGTACCCGGTTTCGTCGGCGACGATGTACTAATAGAACGTTTTCGGCCGGAGAAGAAAAGTGAACCCTGAGGAACACATGGAAAGATATGCGTGCAGCGGTTAAAAAGAAAAGCACTGCGAACAGCACCGGGCCAGATGGGGTTGGTGGCGGTGTGCCGGTTGAACACTGCCGTCTCCTCCCTAGCGGACTGCGCCCCATTTGCTGCGCGCGTGCGCGTATGCGGACCCCCACCCCCACCCCGCGTTTCTTGCACGTGTCTTTCCAGTCACTGTGGCTGTTTTGCCTCGCTTTCGCCTTTGCTGTCGTCTTTGTTAGAACTCCACCGCGCGTGCGAGAAAAAGTTACGACACATGCGGTGATCGCCCCTCGCACACCGCGACGTGCGCAATAAGCGTACACCACGGACGTTTGTTTTTGTTTTCTCGGTCTCTCCTCTCGTGGATCCGTAACGTGTCGACTGATGGTGTGCTGATTAGTGAATGCTTGCTTTGTGTACGAGTATGTATATATATATATGGGTGTGGGTGTTTCTTAACTGTGCCTTTTTTTTCACGACAGATGGCGCTTTATGGTACACACACACACACCTCGAGAACTGTGGCAAGCGTAAGAAGCAATAACGTCACTCGCCGCCTCAGTCGTTGCCGCGTTCCGTGCAATTTTAGACCCCTCGCTACCAACCGAGACGGTCTTATAAAGCAGGAACTGTGTGCAGGCGTGCACTCTTGCGACGACGTGCTAGAGGATGGGCACATTATAGATGTATATAGAGCAGGAAAAGAATCAAGATCGTCTGTGTGCGGTTGACGTGTCGTGAGGGTCTTACTCTACGCTTTTTTTTTTCGATGCTTCCCTCCCCTCCCTTCCCCCAGCCACATCGCCGCCCTCACTTGCTACCTCCCCTCTTGCCCTAGGTTTTGGTCACTGTCAACCGTATACGTGTTGAATTTTTTCTTTTTTTTTGCTTTCAGTGAGTGCGTGTTTGTGGTGGGGATTGAGTGTCGAGATGGCGCTCCAGCGAGACTTTGAATGCATCGCTCCGTCATGCCCGCCCCCTCGAGGAAGGAGGAGTAGCCGGAGCCCCTGCAGGTGTCCCCATAAACTCACACGCGGACGTAGGTGTCTACTAGCTTATGAATGCACCAATTATGTATGTATCTCTCTCTCTCTTTGTGTGTGTGGGAGTGTGTGGAAATTGTTTGTTTTGTCGCTTTCTCACTGCTCCCCTTCCACCTACCTCAATCTACCCTCGCTCTCAGAGACTCGTCCTCGGCGTCTCCGTTCACGTTTCTCTTCCTTCTCCATTTCTTGTTTTCTGTGCTTTTAATAGAGCAAACACTGAAGCAGCTAGGTTTCTATAACTCTTCCCCCCTCCTCTTTACATTTTTTTTCGTTTCCCTTTCACACGCATACGTTCGCAAACATGCACTTGCGACTCTTACGGCTTTTTGTTTTGCGCGTTCCCCCTTGCCCCCCCTCGAAACGAAGCATCGCTCTCTTGGCTTTCATTCCTTCTCTATAACAAGCATGCCCACTTCTTAAAGTATGATCGTTTATCGCCACCCCTACCTGCGACTATTTCCGTCTCTGTCTTCAATCTTGTCATGTGGAAGCGCTCACAGGTGTGACCCCCAGTTTCCAGAAACTCCACCTCCCATAAATTGCTAACACGAGGTACGGGCTACACAGGGACGTCTTCGAGGGACTCGGGTTGCTTCCGGAGACGGCGATTGTGGATGTGCGTATACTGCTATGAGGAATGAGTGCCACCGATGGCGGTTGCTTCGTTGCGAGTCGGAGAACGAGTCGAATGCGTTTGCGTCTCTGTTTGCGTGTGTTCGTGTGTTTGTCTGCCGTGTGCGCGTTATTTCATTGATGTTCTCCGGCTGAACATCCCCGATGTCTCAACTTTCGCAGTGATCTCTCTTCCGCACCGACCTGTTCACTTTTCATATTTTTTTTCTCGGCTTCTTAGAACTCTTTCACTTCTTTTTGTTTCTTGCGCTTCTAACTTGATTGCGGAGACTCTCTCTCTCTCTAACACTCTTTCGCTTGTACCGGCCCGCTTTTGCTTGCAAGAGGGAGAGAACAGCGGCAAAATAAGAAGAGCAGTGGAAAGGCCCAGGCGAAGGGGGATGCACATCTGCATTCGACACTGATAACGCAACTTCAAAACCAAGGGAAGTGAGCGAAAAGATGGCGGCTACGTGCCTACGTGGTCCATCGGAGTGATGTGAGTAGGAGTAGTTGGCATGGCACCCTGCAAAGTGTCCCGCATAACGCGTTGATGTTAGTGTGCGATGGCCAACAATAAAGCTGCCGCTCCCTCCGCTCCTGAATATCGTCTACGTTCTCCTGTGAGCACAAGGGATTGCCCACGGATCCTGTCATTTGATTTCTTCGCCTTGTCTCGTTCTCCATGGTCTCTGTGGTGATGTGGTCACATCCGCACTCTCGCCTCCTAAGGTGCCCTCCCCCTCTTTCCTGATTGCCTTCATCCCCTCCCTCATCTCCCTCCCTGCACATGTTATTATGCTTACCGATGAGGTCATCATGATAGATTTTGTATGTGGTTTCTCTCGCTTTTGTTTAGTCTTTCTTTGCTCTTGGTTAGCGTTGGCCCTACACGCTCTGCTCACCTCTTCTGTTGTTTGCGTTTCGTTTGTTGAGCCATCCTTGTTCCCTGCCACCCTTTTTCCTTTTCCTCCCTTCTCCTCCTCGTTTTTCTTTTTTCCTTTCCTTTTATGCTTTCCTTCAAAATGCTGCTCTCTACTCTCCCTTTCTCTCTGATACATTTGAACATCCAAAATCTTGATACCCTGAGAGGGTACGTACGTATATGTGTATGCGTACATGTGCATGTACGTGTGTGTGTGTGTTTTCTGTTTGCATCTGCGTGTCCTCCTAAAATACACAAAATCACCATCTGTCTTGTTTTCCCTTTCGCGAGCATGTTCTTTTTGGTTTGTTTGTTTTCCTTTGCCTCTTCTCCCCTCCCCCATTCTCCCCCCTCTCTCGCACACTGTGCGTGTATCTCTTCCTTGCCGTTGTTTCTTTTTTGCTCCAGTTTCCTTTCTTTAGTTCCCCTACACCCCTGTGCTTTCCTTCGTGCTTGATTCGATATCTCCCCCCCCCCCTCCCTCACGCCGGCTGCCTTTGTTTGTTTTCTGTCGCTTTTCGCCCGCACCTCACGTAGGTTGCGTAAATCGTCAACAGCAGCGGCGGTGGCACTCGCTTCATGGATCACGGACCTGTTAACAGGTCGCCGACGCCAGGCCGGCATCCTCCGCGATGTCGCTACGAGATGCAACACGCAAACCACAGGCGCTGCTTGGGCGGCGGCCGCCCTGCACCAGAAGGGAAAGTATGTTGTGATCACGAGATGCTGTGAGTTTATCGTCGCCTAGCTGCCCACGGGCACCTGCCCGCACTTGGGATTCCTGCAGCGACAAGATGGCGTGCAGATGGTGTGCCGCCCACTGACTCTTCTAGCGCTGTGGCGCCCCCCACCCCCGCCAGCGCTTCTGACCCGCCTGCTTTTTCGGTGAGGGCGGCCGATCCGGAGCTGCGTCCGGTATGCGATGCGAGAGTCGCGGATTGCTCGAGGCTCGAGGCGCACCTTGTTTCACGC
>NC_018263.1:1932790-1953151 GCF_000227135.1 Leishmania donovani | reverse complement strand
GACCAGGATTGAGCGGCGGCTTAGCAGCGGATAGAGAGCTGTGGGTGCGCATGCGTACATATGTCTCGTTGGCGTGTTCGGGGGAGAGGGCTGGAAGTGGGCAGGTTGATGATGGACAATAAAAGGAGAAAAGAAAAACGGTACTTCCCCAAACGTACCTTACAAAAATACTTAGAGAAGAAAGGGCCGAGTGTCGTTCAGAGATGCACCGATATTCGAGTATATCGGAAAAAAGGAAGAAGAACGGGCGACCATATCGCTGATAGCAAGGGGACGACGCACACACGTGCGCATCTTTAGCCGAGGAACAAAAAAGAAGCGGAAACGTTGACGAAAAAGAGGCATTTTTTTGTTTCGGTATAACCGAGATGGACCAAGGCTTAGAGCTCTTTTGAAGGTTTCGTCCTGCCTCCCTTTTCGATGAGATGCGCTGCTTTCCCTTGATGCTTCCGCAGGAATGCAGCAAGCAACTGATGCCTCTTTTTGCCATCGTCTTTTTTTTTTTCCGGACGTTGGCGGGATGGGCATGTTCTCACCAGATTGAGGAATGCTGGGCGTGTGAAACAGCGAGGTCCAACGCACGCGCACACAGGCTGATCGATGCACACAACAGGAGCCACTTTGGGCACTGGCACACCCAGTGTGCCTAAATTGATGCTTGCCAACAAAGAAAGGGAAGAAGAGCGGAGAGGGAATAGCCGAGATGCCTCCCTTTCACCCCAGCCCCTGCCTGTGCGCATGCATGCACTCGGCCTCACACTCAAACACAGTGGTTATCACCTCTGACGTGTGAGCGAGAGGTTGGGGCGGGAGGGTGGTTGGGCATGAGGTCGGTCGGTGTCTCTGGACGCTTGGCACTTGGCCATCATGTATGTCATGTCTGCAGGATGTGTGCGTGTTTGCGTGTGTGGGCTTCGCCTTTTTTCCCTGGCTTAGATGCGTTGATCTCCACCTCTACCTCCATTACACGCGGATAAAAGTGTGTTTCGAGGAGTGTGTGTGTGGGGGGTGAAGGCAACTGCGAAAAGAGAACAAGGTCAGGTAAATCAAGAAAACTGATACACTGGTGAGTAGTGTTTTTTTGTTGTGTTTGTTGGCTTTGTAAAACATGATTGAAGTTACCCCCCCCCTCAACCTCTTCTCTCGGCTTCATTCAGCGGCGTATGGGCGGCCTCGAGTCGGATGTGATGCGCATGTGCTTCTTGTCTCTCCTCCCATACGCGCAGCTTTCCTGGAAGGCACTGGGAGGGGTCTTTCTGTGCCATTTGTTGCTCTTTTTCTTTCTACGCCCGTCTTTGCCGATGGTGCCTACGGTATATGCATTTTGGATGCTGAGCATGAAACCTTTTTATCGCTTTCTGTCTCTTCTGTTTCCGCCCTTGGATTGTTTTCTCGTTCTTCTCACTTCTTTTCCGTAATTTCTGGTTGTTCTTTGGTCTGATGAAAAAAAAAGCAGAAGGACTCTGCGAGGCGTATCTGATTGTCTGCTTCGCCAACGTTCGCATGCCTCTCTGCCTGCCGATCCCCCTCCCTCTCTCTCTCTTGTGAGCGTGTTATGGCATTCTTCGTCGGCACGTGAGAGCATCCATCCCCTGTGTCAGGTTGACCTTTGTCGTGCATGCGATGGAGGAGCCGGAGACATAAACACAGACACACAGAGAGGAAAATGTGGCCATAGCGTGGAGGTGTTGTGTGTGTGTGTGTGTATGTTTGCACGTTTTTTTTTTGTTGTTGTTCTTTCAGCCGTGGGTGTGCATGCGTTTCGCTTTGCGGTAGATGACGCACGTGCGTCCGTTGCTGTTGTTGTGTGGGTGACGTGGCAGGCGATGCCATGTGATAGTTACCCTTTTGTGAGCATGATTATTATTATTTTCTTTTTGTGCGCCTCTGTCTGTGTTCCTCTGTGTGTGCGCCCTTTTTGGTTTTGCGTTTCTCGCGTGCTCTTGCGCTTCTACGCATCCTACGAGTATCTGTATATATGTATTGTGTGTGTGTGTGTTTCTTCCGTTTTATGGTTATGATTTGCGCGCCCCGTGCTCTGTGCTCGGTTTTTTCATGTCTTCCTAAGATTACGTGTGTGTGTGTGTTTACGCCTGTCGCATGCCGGTTTGGCTTTGTGGTGTGCGTGGTCTCCACTTCGATGATGGGCACAAAAAAAGGGGGCTCTCCTCGACCCATTTTTCCACGAAGGGGATGGCACGACCAGAGACCGCGAGACAGGCATGCGTGCGCAAACATACCAAGGAAGACATACTAGCATCTATCCATAACGTTTTGGCCTGTTGCAGCAGAAGCCCCAGCACGGGCAAAGGAGGAGGGATCAATGCCAAAAAGAAAACATCAGCAGACAGTCAATCATGTATAGTGCAGCAGAAATAGCAAGCGAGGGAGAATTCAGATCCCTGTGTGTGTGCATGTGTGCGCGTGAGCACTTCTGTTACGGTATGCGTTTGTGAGCCTCTTTTTTCTGCGTAGCTCAAAATGTAAAAAAAAAGAAGATAACTGCTTACCGAAACCACAAAAAAAAAGAAACGGCGCGCGGGGTCATAGTTATCTATCCTCGCTATATTCCTCGACCGCATCTCGAGCAGCACGACTTCCGACTTGCTCCGGGGATGCGCTTCGGTTACAGACGAGTGCCCAGCCAAGCCACTACCCTGCTCTTTCGCTTCTTTCCACTTGTAAGGTTAGTAGACGAAGAGCACGGAAAAAAGAGAATACGAAATTTCGATTAGTAGTCCGTTTCACGTTCTTTTTTGTTTGGCTTCGTCCCTGTCGTGCTGATTGCGCGTTTCACTGGATTCTGGGGAATGCGCGGAGAGAGGGGGACGAAAATGCACTCAACACGACACATATACAGAAACGGAGAGACTGAGCGCCGGCTGTGTGGTTACGACGAAAGAAGGAAAGATAGATCTGCGTTTCGGATGAATCGAGGGCACATGCGTGCTTTCGCAGCGCCTCCTACGTGCACCACACCATTCCGCGTCTCCATTAAGTAAGTTCGTGGCACGCTCTTTCGTCGTTGTCGTCTTGCTGCTCCTGCGCCCGTCGAAACCACAGCAACGTATATTTTGTTTCCCTTCAACTCTGCGTATGCACATGTGTGAGCCGACTCTACCTCTCCGCCTTTGTGATGCCTGCGCGTATGCGTCTTGGATGACATGTTTTTGTGCGTCGCTGTCTCATGTTGTCTATTTACTTCCCTCCCTGTCCCTGCACACTTTTTCTTTTCTGTGTTTTTCGCGTCTATTGTTTAACGAGGATTACGCCTTTGATCGCTTTTTATTTGCCTGTTTTGGTTCCTCTTTCCCTTGTGTGTTTCTCTGGTTTTTCGTATGTTTTCTTTCCCCTTCGCCTTTCATCCTCATTCGCGCTTGGACCCTCCCCCTCCGTCCCTTCCCTCCCTCGTTTTGTGTTTCTGTTGTGTCTCCGTCATCATCATCATCGCCTGATAGTGCGCTCTTCAGTCGAGTGTATGAGGCGAATGCCCGGCAAGAATGAACCACCACCGACAGCGAAACAAACAAAGCAACGCCAAATGGAAAATACGCTCACCACGGCAAGCACATGTCCACTACAGAGAATGCGACCTTCTGCATTCAGTAGGTCAAGCTAGGTGGTGCCGCGGGCACACTCGCATGCAACCGCGCCATCCTCAAGGCCGACACCTGAGTTGTGATGAGTGTCCCCCTTGCAGCGTACCGGATTACTCTCGGCGCTCAAAGTGCGGCGAAAACAACAACAGCAACGTCTGTCCCATAACGCAGATTAGTGATCGGGAGGGAGGGTGTGCATGTGGTGGAGGGTGGATGTGGGAGATGACTCATCGATGTTTTCTTCTCAGTAAAAAAGCTGTCCTTGCGCTGTAGGCGGCGTGCTCCTCCCCCTCCTTCAACTGCTCACTTGTGTGAGCGAAAGAAGAGCGAGCAGCACGTTGCTGTTTGGAGCCCTTCCATCTTCCGCCCTGCATCGTTCTCTCTCCGCATCTTTACTGTGTGTGCGTGTGCCAAGAGCCTGCTCACTCCTATCGGCAGAAGTCCACAAAGCACAGGTCTGCTTTTGCACAGGGGGACGGGCTGCGCGTGAATGGTTCATGTCCCGCAGCGCTCACCGCAGTTTTGGCTTTCTTTCTTTTCGTCTGTGCTTGCGTGTGCCTCTAACGTCACCGCAGGCTCTGCTCTAACTGCGCTCGCTCCCTTTTTGGACGCCATACAGCTTCACGCCTCTTCTCCGAAGCAGGGTAGCCCACCCAGTCTCCCCTGCGCGTTTAGCCATGTTCTCTCGCACGGTCTTCCGTTGTGCCCCTGCCGTCGAGGACATTGTGGCTGCGTTCAAGGTGCTCGGCCTCACGTACAATCCACGCGCACCGGCATCTAGTCGACCCGGAGTGGACGACGTGCGGCGGCAGTACCTCGAGATGGCACGGCTGCACCACCCCGATTTGAGCAGCGGCGATGACAATCGCATGAAGGTGATTAATACGGCCTATGAGCTTATTCAGTCCAGCGGCATTTTGCACAGCGCTTACGACGCACCGGCAGGTGCAAGAGAGGGCGTAGCCGGACAGCAAGGTGGCGAAGCCAGAACTGCGACTCGCTTTGCACGCAAGGCTGGCGCGCGTCGACGCCGCATGCCAGACGACTTTGCCAGCGGTGACGACTCCTCCTGGTCGATGAAGACGTCGCTGGACTGGCAAGCGATTATGAACAGCACCGAAACCCTCTCCGAGGAAGAGATGAAGAACCCTGCCAACCACCCTTTTAGTCACAGCAAGTTCTTCACTTTCGAGGATGATCTCACAATCTACCGCATGATCCGTGGCGGTGCCACCGTGCGACAGGTGTCCAGGTCGCTGGGCAAGCCAGCGACGTTCATTGAGCGACGCCTTCAGAATGCGCAGTTCAAGTTGCGAGTACAGTACGTCCTTCGACAGGACAAGCGCAAATCGGCTGCTGCCTCGTCGGGCTCCATGCGGCAAACCACCTCGACCCCGATCACGGAGCCAGCTACACGTCGCGCGCTTCGCCGCTCTCCGTACGAGGACGCGCATGTCGGCAGCACCGCTGCCGCATTCAGCAGCCCCGTGCGAAAGCGCGAGTGGGAGCCATCGTACCCGGAGTGGCGGGCGCCGCGCTACCGTGATCAAATGACGCTGGAGGAGCAGGGAAGGCTCGACGGCCTCCTCCGCGAGACGCCTCGCGCCGCCCATGCGGCCGGTAAATCAGCATCATCGCCGCACTGTGCCGTGCACTGTGCTGCTTCCAAGATGGGCCGCTCGTACGAGAACTACAAGCGGTTGAGACCCAACTTGTGAAAAGGTTTGGCAACGCTGGTTGGTGCTGCTCACGGGTCTCTCTCACGTGCACGTTTGTGTGTGTCTGCCTGCGTGCATGGTGGTACATGTCACTGAGGCGGAAAGCAGGAGTTACCATAGAAGCAGACGTGTGGGGTGCTGCTGTTGTTCACATTTTACATAAGCCAAGCTATGGTGCACGACGAAGAAAAGGCCGTAGTATTGGGAAACCTTTAGGCGGGGCCTACGTACTGTCAGGTACGTTGCACGTGCTCCGTGCCAGGGACTAGGACACCATGCCAGGAGTGCCCAGCGAACCGCCGCATGAAAATAAGGAGGAGGGGGAGGTAGATGTGTCTCATCAGCTGAATTTCTGGTACTGACACCCACTCAGCTCGCACGATGGTCTGACAAGAGAAGGGGTACGGACATTCACAGCGACTTTTCCTCATTTCCGTCTTTTTTTGCTACTTATCACTTGCATCTTTCCTAGACTGATCGCCTTTGGTTTTTCTTTCGGCTGCATCGACTGATTGCGTCCTTCCGACAACGACATGTGCACGAGCACACACACACACGCACAGAGTACATGCACACTTCCATATAGGCCCGATTACTCGTTGCACGTCAGCATTCGCCCCGCGTATCAGCATCGTCACCCATTGGCATTCACATTCTTCACCGCTTTGTTTTTGTTATGCCCCGCCCCCCCCCCGCTGGCCGGTGCCTCTGCTCCAAGGGAAGGCGTGCGCGCACGAGCATACACACAGGAACAACAGCATCCTTTTCGTTGTTGTTCAACGTGCTCATTCTCTGCCATACGACATGAAATGATACTTCCCTCTACCGCCCACCGGCTTCCGCCTGCGTGATGCGTCAGAAGGCGACGGCAAACGATGCAGTGCCTCTCTGCCCGCAGCATTTTTGCCACGATGGCCTTGTCATTGTCGTCGCCGTCACCGTTGGAGTCTGCGGTTGCTTCGCTTCTGGATTAACAGCAATCATGGCTCGATTCTAATGATTTTCAACTCTCGAGTATGCCGCTTCCGATTATGCGCGTCCACGTGCGCCGACGATGGATCCATCCCGCTACAGTACCGTGATGCCCATGAGTCGCTTCATCACATGTTGTGGTTGGCCCATGCGGGACCTATCCGCCCCGTTCTTGGGCAGCAATACACAGGACAACTGCCTTCTTGCGTTTTCGTCCACTGCAAAGGGCGCCGACATTCCTGCGGCCATGTCCACCTGGACGGTTAGCGTACGGAACGTGCTTGGAATGCTGGCGGTACGGTGCCGAGGGATCCGATCCTCTTGGTGTCGCGATGGTGCGTCTTCTACACGGCGTAATGCCGAAGGCACAGCGGTGCTCCGCTATGTGGTTGGTGCACAGCCGAGGTCAAACCCGACATATGTTCACTAGGTGTTCATATGAGCCCGAGGAAGTGTGTCCTTTTATGTAGGGCCGACTCTCGTGGCGCGTCCGCTGCAGACACTCCAGGATGAGCGCTAAGCTCGCCTTTTCCGGTAACTGCAGCGCACCGTTTCCTCGGATTTGAGCAGGGCATTTTTTCAGCGTAACGCGCCTGACGCACGCCGTTGCGTGAGCTCGTTGCAGCCGCAGCCAGGATGCCCACGTGGGCAGAGAACGGAGGTTTTCGCGCTGAAGTACGTACTCGACGGCGCAGCGCACACGACGAAGACCGAAGAGGCGGTCACCGTTGTTCATCATCTTCACAAGCGCACGCCGGCTCGTCAACAATGAAAATTATGCTGGGGGACGAGGGGGGGCTTCTGCCTTGTCTTGTCTCTGCTCAGCGCTCAGGAGTGTGGTCGTGCTTTGCGCTGTTTGCCGGCAGCGCAACGGCAGCGTTAAACGAGTCGCAGCAGCTCTGTGGATCAGCTCCCCCCGTTTTCCCCCTAAAAAAAAAAACTACACTAGCGATGTGGACTTGTGCCACGCTCATTGATGTCCAACGAGGGTGCGGAGAGAGCGTTTGACGGCCGCGTGGCACCGCTGAGAGCGGGGATTGGCCGCATGCACCTCTCTCTGTGAAGGCGCTGTGCCCAACTCCAGAGGTATACCGCAGCGGTGAAACAGTGTTTTCACCTCTGGTTTCCAGCAATCGCGCCCGAAGAGCGCAGTCGATCGAGACGCCTAACTTCGAGTGCGCACCTCCCTGCGTACGAGTCTGTGCCGTCGTGGCTGCGCTATGGGGCGGCTCAAACGGATCTCGCTATCGAGAAAAGCTCTTTAGCTCGCAAGGGACTGCACGCTCAGCTTCGCCTCAGGCAGGTACAGCCAGAGCGCATGGCAGCGGTACGCGCGCACGTGCCTGCTGTCTTTTTTTTTTCGCAAGTGCATCGCCGCTGCTGATGTATCCGGCGACTTTGTGCCGATCCCATCCGCAGAAGCAAAAGGCTGCGTCGCATACTAGAAACACTTCGCACCCGGGAAACTCGGCTGGCTGTGATGGAGGCCCATGCATGCGGGGACCGTCCACGTTGATTGCAACCCTTTTCGCTCGCTGTCGACGCTTTTTGGGAACGACGTGAGAGCTGCTCTTTTGGTGCGGCCGGGAAAGGCATGAAAACAACACAGAGAGAGGCAGTGCGATGGCTCGTTGGACTTGCACACAAACTGTGCTGGTGTGTTAGCTGTTCTGGTGTGGCGCTGGTCTCACACATGTCTGTCTTTTCTCCCGACGCGATCCTCAGACGTCGCAGTTGATGACAGGTCTAGGATTCATCTGAGTGGTGCCTCTGCTCTCGGTGATGCGTGCGCGGCACTGTGTGTCAAAAACTAGATCATGGTCAAGCCTCTGTACTGTTCGAAGAGTTGCGGCTAAGGTGAGATTCATTCCGATGTAGCGCGGAAAACGGCGCCGTGTGCTCACTTCTCGAAATTTTTTTTTCGCGGCAGCGCTGCGTTGGTGCATCGAGTGGCAAAACTGCCAGCATGCCCCCTACAGCATCCATTTTCTGCATCACCTCTGCGCAGGTGTGGCCTCTTGCTCCCTCTTTCCTGTAGACTTCGGTCTCCCTTCGATTTATTCGATTTTCTTTTGTGTCTGCGACCGATATTATGACACATGAGTAATGATGAACTCCCCCAACGCAGGGCGCATTACTCACGTGTGATCCACACAGCAGCAGCAGACGCTTTCCTTACCGCCGCTTTCGTTTCCTTCCCCATTGCCGCAAGGGTGCACGCGTAAGCGTGAACGACTTCGCGAACGGATTTGCAGCAGTATATTTGTTTTGCTGTTTTTTTTTTCATGCTGTACGGCAACCACTTACTCATCCCCCACCTCACCATCGCTACCACACAGATACGCACACATTTCCACCTGCGTTCTCACAGTTTTCTCTTGCACACTGAAAAGAGCGTGGGCTCAGTGAGCTCGAAAAAGAAACGCAAGGACGGGAGGCGCGGTGCATCTCTTGAATGCCCATCTCCTCTGATGTGGATGTGGTGGCAGCAGTGCCGGTGCTGAAGCCGCTTCTTGCACTCGCCGGCTCATCTCCTGTTTCGTGGAAGCATCTTTCTACCCACGACGGGTACAGTGTCTCAGAGCTCCCTCCGATCCCTGCCCTGGGACTGCCTAGGAAGTGCTACCGCACGCAGTTTGTGGTGAACGGGGACCTCGACTCGTTTCAGCGCGTGCTCAGCGATGAAGCTTCGATTCGCGAATTTGACCCTGCTCTGAAGGAGATGCGCATCTTGGAGCGGCGCGCGTCCAAGACGCTGCTGTACACGTCGTACGTGTCGCCATCTCCGTGGCTCGTCACCCCGCGCGACTTTTGCGTGTGGTCCGCAACGATCTTCACAACACTGGAGCAGCTGAAGCGCGTGTGCTCAGAGGCAAAGGAAGGCAGTGCTCAGACATCCAACAGCTCTCTGGCCGTGAGGAAATTCTTTTGCACATGTCAACAATCGGGAGAGGCTCCCGATCCTGGTCAGACGGTGTACCTGCAGAACAGCGTGACGGCGCGGGTGTCGGACTCGGCGGCAGTTCCGACACCACAATGCGGAAAGCTGTTTGTGCGCGGAGTCGTCTACTGCTTCGGCTACGTGGCGTTTGCGGACCCTTCCATTCAGGGCAAGTTGCGTGTCACCCACTACTGCTGCGTTGACCCGGCTGGCCAGATACCCACGTGGCTGGTGGTCGCCGCGGTGGAGGAGAATACAAAGAAACTGAGGAAGATGGCAGAGCTCGTCGAGGCTGCCGCCGCAGCTGCGGCGCCGGCAGCTGAGCCTACCTCGGCTTGCCTCAATGCGCCGTCAGCTGATCCGCTGCCGGCAACAGAGCCGCAAGAGCCAGCGTTTACATTGCCGGGTAGTGCGGAGAAACCATCCGAGGAGGCCAAGGGCGAAGGAGTCTCAACTCCACTTTTCACAAAAGCTCCTTGTGATGAAGCTCCATCGCTTGCGGTCCCAACCGTGGAGGGCGCTTCCGACCGCGGTGCGTACCCGTCACCCGATGCGGAAGGTAAGGCGGCACTTTCTATGCCTTCTGAATCAACGGACGTCTCCCCTTCACCGCAGCCGATGCCGAAGGAACAACGCAGCTTCCCACCGCCGCCAGCGACGTGTAGAAACACTGCCACGCATGATCCCTCTCTCACTTCCATGCCACCACAGCCACCCGGCACGGCAGCAAGTGTGGATCCGAGGGTGGAGATCCTCAGCCTGCTTGCGCGCTCCAATGGCTGGTGCACGCGGCGCGAGGTTGAAGAGATACAGTACGCGGAACTGCGCGTCTTGCCGGAGCCGCTGCGCTCGAAGGGCTCGCTGTGCATCGCGATGCGCGTCAGCGCAGTGGTCCGCTGCACCCTCGACACGCTCGTAGCAGTACTGCGCGATCCGGCACTTTTTCCGGAGATCGACCCGGAGCTCGTGCGAGTGGCTGCCGCCTCAACGTCGTCTGGTGCGTCTAGCCGGACAGCGAGTCGCGAACCGAGCACACCTGGCCACGGTACCGCGTCAACTGCGGGCGAGCTGCGCCACTATCAGTTCGATGCCAATGACTCCTTTCGATGCCCATGGGAAATGATCCTGCACTGCACCGACTTCGAGTTGACGCAAATCGACGGGGGACGGCACGGCTTTCACACGCCTGGCGTCCCCGCGGCGACGCACGTGTGGGTGAGTGCAGACAGCACGACTTTCTGCTATCGTGGCGTACGCCCGGACGGATACCATCAGCTTATGCAGGTGCGCGTGTTTGGCGTCACGGCCGTTGCCGTGCCCCGCAGCGCCGAAAGCGTCCGCGTGTCGCAGTATATGCTCTTCGATGCCTGCGCACCGCTTTCGCCCATCTCTCACAGCTCTTGGCACATCTCCTTTCAGAAGAAGTGCCCGACGGAGGAGTTCGTGTCGGGCGTCTCGAGGTGGATGGAGGGCCGCATGAACCGTCTTCGGCGCCTAAGCGAGGAGCGGCATCGTCGGCGCAGCAGCAGCGCCATGGTGGCGCTCGACAAGGTGCCGCTCTTACGCTTTCTTTACGCGGTACACTGTGCTGAAGGCGGTCGCGCGCTCGAGAGCCCTGAAGCGGCGTGGTATGGCGACGTCCTCGCTCGGGCTATCCGATGGACTGGCGAAGGCGGCTGCTCATCACTCAGGACGGAAGCGGGTAGTGGCGACCCGCCTATGGTGGTCCTCTCAACGTTGTTTCCGTGTTCTCTGGCGCAGCTACGCGACTACATGCTATTCAGCCCGCCTCGCCATCGCTACGCTCTTGAGAGTGGGGTCCACAAGTACGAAGAGTTGGCCGCTCCACCTGACTTCACGATAGTGCGCGTCGAGTACGGCGCCGCGAGCGCTTCCTTCCCTCGGGTGCGGCTGACGGTTCTGGAGGCGTTTGGCGAGCTCCACGGGGTGAATGTTCCGTGCCCGACATTAGTGCTGAGCCGCGCTGGGGTTGACGGAGATGTGGGCGACGAATGCGACGAGCTGGACTTCACTGAAAGTTCTGGCCACCTTCGCGTTAGCGCCGACACGCGGTTCGAGGACGGCCGCGTCTTCTGCTCCGGGTGGGTGGCCACGACGCTCGAAGGCAGTGGCAGCCAATCGTGCGCGAATGGCCCTTGGGCGGCGCTGAGGAGCCCTCACAGCGGCCCCGCGCCCGTCTCTCCAGAGCTGTGCACCGAGCAGTCGACTTCGGATGGCAAGGCTGAGGAGGCTGCCCTGCACCAGCTGGAACGGATTGTGGTGACACAGTACCTGAGCATCGGTTTTCCATCAGCGCACCAACGCGATCTCGACGCGGATGGGCTACCATGTGGGTGCATAGCAGAGCAAGCGGCACTGCTGCAGCGCTTTCGCGATTCGGTGTGCACATGGGGTTCCTCTATCGCAGCCAGGAGATCGGAGTAATCGCTCGAAAGATTTTTTTTTTTGCGTGTGCTTGTTTTGGCTTTCGGGGAGGCGGACGCCGAAGTGGTCCGTTGCGTCTGTTCTATGTCAGCTGAGCTTTTTGTTTTCAAAGGAAGTCAGTGCTTTGCTCTTCTTCTCTTGTTGTCGGCTGTTCGCTTCGAACCGACGCGCACATCACCGGTGGCATTGATGCACCGCGGCGAACTCGCCTCTGTGGACCGCAGTGTTCTCCTCTCGCCATCCATATTTCGCTCACCTTTTCCTTAATGTGCTTGCTTTCCCTGCTCGCTTTTTATTGCGCCCTCTACACGTGTTTCTGTCTGCGTGTGTGTGTGTGTGTGTGTGCCAAACTCTTCGTCGAGCTCGTTTTACAAATACAAGTATCGCCGCCGGACGCTCTGCGGCGGCACCTATCCTTCGCTCGGTGACCTCCTGTCACGCACTGGTAGTGAGGCGTGAATTGGCACTTTTCAAAGCAAACAAGAAAGTGTTTTGGGGGCACTACGTGCGACCCTGTTCCCTCCGCTCGCTGCCTTCGCACTTCCTTGGTTGCTGTCCACACATTCCTGGCTCGCACTCTCAAACGCTTTCCCGACGGGCATGCTGAAGCCGTTATCACCCCTCCATATGACGTTTTTTGTGTACGACCACACCCCGTCTGGTGCCACTTCTCACATGTCTTCTCTCTCTCCCTTGTGCTCTGTGTTCGGCGTTTTCGGTGGTGCTCTGTGGGGCAGTACACCTGCCGGATCGAGTAAAAGCTAAACCGAGAGCACGCAACCGAAGCTGTAGCGAGCGTTAAAGTGTCGAACAAAGTTAAAGGCATCACACAATCTTTTGCTTTCTTGTGTGCGTGTGTGTGTGCTAGCTTGTCTCCTCCACCGACGAACAGCACATCGAGGGTTCTGCGTGTCTCTGGCGCGGGGGTGAAGTAGTTTTCACGCCTCGTCGCCGACTCCTGCAAACTGGCACGGGAAGAGGAGCCTCGGTAGCTCCGCGATACTACGCACTTGGCGTTTATTTTTCATTTTTTTTTTGCCGTTGAGGGCTGCGGAGGTTTCGCACTGCAGTTGTACGCCCTTGCACACACACACACACACCAGAGAAAATGCGCCCCTTTCGATTGGTACAGCGGCGGCGACATTGTATCTCTCGCCTGCGCGCAACAGACGGTTTTGAGAGACAGCCACAGCAACGCCGGTCCATCATCACAAACACCTCATCGTCCTACGCCCAATTTGCGAGTGCCACAAGCGGGATCGGTGCGGAGATGAAGGCGAAGGGATTCCACCACTCCACTCCTAACTTCAACACCACCGAGTTCACGGACGCGGCCGACCCGTCTGACTTGGCAAACGACATTGTGACAGAGAGCGCCGTTGCGGTAAAGTTCGCGCGCGACATCTACGGCCCGTGGCTGGTGATGACCGACGATTTGCAGGGTGAACTCTTTGTCGATCACGATGGCTTTGTGTACTATCGCCCAGCCAACGGGCTCGGCTACGGCATCGGCAAGCTGCAAGTGCTCGACGCCGGGGCCACCGGCACCGCCTTCACCTGCCAACTGGAGAGCTACAGCTACCAGCCGACAAACACGGTGGTGCCCCAGTATGGCCTCACGTTCGACATTACGGGGATGGTGAAGCGGGTGACGGCAAAGTCATCCGACTACACCACCTTCTCTCTGGTTGGGGTATGGCGCCGGAGCAATCGTAATAAAGACGCCCCCGCGCTGCTTCCCTCTCAGCGGAGCTGCAGCGATGCTGCGGTCGAGGGTGCCGCCGCCGCCCTGTCGCCGGAAAGCCTCGGCAACGAAGGTGCGCTTGGCGGACCAGGTGAAAAGACGAGCGGTCAGTTTAATGCGGCAAAACTCTCCCCGTGGGATCCTTCAACCGCCGCGAGGCCATTTGCGCCGAACGCGGAGCTGCAAAGCGTGTTTGCGCAGGTGTTCCCAGGGCGTCTCCGGGTGGAGTCGCACGTGCAGCGTGCCGAGGCAACCCGGGAGCCGCCAGCGGCGCGCCATCTCGCCGGCTCTGCCAGCAAACCTTCTTTGATTCACCTCGATCTGGAGCAATATGCTACGGGCAACATTCCGGGCATCTACTATATTCCTGACTACATCTCGGCCGCCGAGGAGGCGCAAATTCTCACCTTCATTCAGGGGACCCCGGAGGAGCTCAAGTCGAAGCTGACCAAGCGTACTTGCCAGGAGTGGGGCTGCACAATGTGCGAGAGCTGTCAAAAGAGCTTCGTGAGCGATGCGAATATGCCGCCATGGGTGCAGGAGCTCATCGACATGCAGGTCTACGATGGACTCTTCACCCCAACCACATTCCCTAACAGCGTGCGTATACATGAGTACCACCAAGGCGATGGCATCGGACCCCACTGTGACGGCCCCATCTACGTGCCCATGGTGACTGTGCTCTCGTTAGCCTCGTCGTGCCTCATGAGCTTCTACCCAAAGCAGCCGCTTTACGAGAACCACCCGATGGACCACTACAACGACACGTTCAAGTTTGGCGAGGGCGACATCGGGAGACGAGTGCCGCTGCAGAGTGTGGTGATGGAGCCGCGGTCGCTGCTCATCTTCTCTGGGGAGGGCTACTACCACTACCCTCACGGCATCTCCGACAAAGCCGAAGAAGTGCTGACGCCGGATGTTGCGGGCGAGGTTGTGAACCGCCGCTTCCTGCGCGACCCGGATGTGCAGTCGATCTCGCGGACGTATCGGGCGAGCATCACAACGCGAAATTTGATGACGCGCTGCAGCCACCAGCCGGCGCGTGCCGAGTACGCGATGAAGCGGGCTTGGTATCTATATAACCATCTGCCGGTTCCAAGTGAGCTGTTCACGCCGGCGCCGCAGCTTTCACAGCAGCAGCGGTCTGCCGGACTATCCACCGGAGGTAGCTCTGGAAGTCGAGAATTAAGCGACGGGAGCGCTACCCCATCGCCTCAGAAGCGTGTCGAGAGTTCCTTTTCTGCGTGTGCCCCGCCAGGCGCCGTCGCCTTTGATACAGAGTTGCGAGAGGCGATATACGAGATGAGGGCAAAACAGGAGGATCTCCGCAACAACGTGGAGGAGCTCAAGCAGCTCGTAGCGCTCTCGATTCCTGCGCAGACGACCTTTCAGACGGAGACGGCCACCATCTTGAACCACCTATCCTCCTCGGTGCTTCAGCTGGAGAGCAAGGTGGACGATCTGCTGGACGAGGTGGAGAGTGCGAAAAGGAAGAGTTCGACGGACACGTGAGTGACATCTCGACGTCTGACACCTAAGCGTGGTGCGCGTCTGGACACGGCTGTGCCTTTTCTGGTACTTTGCCCTCCCACCTTTGCATCGACCTCGCCGCCTTTATTGATGTTTGCTGACGTCATTGCATCAAGCCATGCAGCGCTAAGGAAGAGAGCCAACGGAAAAAATTCTCACAAACAGCGATCCGTGCAACGGTGTCGATGGACAGATCACGTGGCACCAACTTGATTGCCGCTCGATGGCGCGCTCGCCTGCCTACCGCGAAGCAGCACCTCCCCACCGTGGGCCTATTCGCCACTCGTCCATTTTGTGTTTCTACACGCCCCCGCACGTCGGCCGTCTCTATCTTTTCCTGGGCAACACCTGTTTCTCTTCCGTTGTGTGTTTGGCTTCTCCTGTTCTTGCTCGTCATCTGCGGATGTCCATATCGGGCATCTGCATACATGCGGACTGGGTGATATCCCTCTGATGTTGACCGCTCGCACGGGTGCAATTCTGCCTTTTGCTCGCCCACTCTCACTCGCTCGCTTCCTCTTTCACCACAGTTGAAGGGAACATAGAATGGAAGCACACGCGGAAAGCTCCACAAAGGGTGAGATACAGCGCTGACAATGTCCGTCCATGAGGAGGAGATCGACATGATCTTGAGCATGTTTAGCGATGAGTGCAAGCGCTACGAGGGTACGCCAGACTCGGTCATTGTACATTTGCCGTTCCACTTTGAGCTGCAGGTGACGCTCCCGCCACATGGGTACCCGGATGCAAGCTACCCGCAACTCTACCTTCTCTCTAGCCCGAACGCGCAGCTGACCAGCGCTTTCTCTCAGGAAGTAAACCGACGCATGCGCGATGAGCTCCCACTGGGTATTCCAATGCTGGCGCTTCTCATTCCCTTGGCCCAGAGCGTGGCGGAGGAGCTGAAGGACGTGAAGGAAAAGGCGGAGAAAGCGCGCCAGGACGAGGCGGTGGAAGAGATGAGTGAACTCCAGCAGAAGGAGGAGCACCGGCGAGAGACGGGTATCGCTATCTGGTCAGGCGAGGCGATTGTGGACCGTCGCTCACGTTTCGTGGCGCACATGGCACGTGTTCACTCGATGGATGAGGTGCGGGAGGTAGTTGGGCATCTACGCTCCGTCAAGAGTATTGCTTGCGCAGCGCACCCGGCAATCTACGCGTACCGATTCACTGATACGAATGGCGTCCTGCAGAAAGACAGTGATGACGACGGAGAGAGTGGCGCATCCATCAAAATGATGTTTCTTCTAGACCATCTGCAGGTCGACGGCTACGCCGTGGTCGTGACGCGGTGGTGGGGAGGCATCCTTCTCGGGCCAGACCGATTCAAACACATCATGGAGGTGACAAAGAACCTCCTCCTGACAATTCCGGAGCGAGAGAAAGAGATGGCGGCATCGGCTAAGCGGAAACCTCTCAGGTGACGTGCAAGTCTCTGCCATGAGGACGATGACGGAGACGAGGGAGGAGGTTCCCGACGCAAATTGGGACGGCGGAGCCGTCAGAGCCCGCAGGCGCCGAAAACACTCTCCGGTACTTGGATGAGTTTTATATGCGTTCGCCTCTCTCGTTCTTAAGGTATTCCCCTCCACACACACTTCTCCCGCGCGCATCACCTGGCTAACGCCGCAGACACGTACGCATTCATGTTTGCCGCTCTTGGGGTTTGCAAGGGAAAAGCCATATATATATATATATATTGTTGCTGAGGCCCTGCTCTCGCTGCTTCTCATTCTTAACGTCAGCATCCCATCATGTGTAAGAAGAGAGGGACGCCTTTTGTTTCACGCCTTCCTGCACACATCCAATGTGCCGTCATGGTCACTGTCTCATTAAGCGAAGACTTGATGTTGCTGAGTACTGTGGCGTTGTCGTTCGTGCTCTATAGTCGTGGGGACGCGGCGACTTGATTACCCCTCTCGCTTGCTGTCATGGCTTTCCCCGGCCCATGCGACTGCACGTCTGAGCTTCCACACACACACACATCTGTCTCGCCTTTCGTACTCGTCTTCTTTATGGGAAAGATCGATTTCGCATCCACGGTTGTTGTGTGTCTTCTTCGCTGCTGTCTGTCGGGCACGTGTCTGTGTGGTCGTTTTTGATCGTCAGCTGCCGGACGTTCATTAGGCGGTCGTCTGGGACGACAGCAAGCCGAGAAAAGGGAAGCTGTGGCATATTGTGTCCGTTTTTGCTTGTCGCCTTTCCTGTTCCATCCCTACCGCCCCTAAATCATTATTCTCTCTTCCCTGTCCGTGTCTCGGCACCGTCTCCTGGCATCATCGTGACACCAGCACGCAAGCTTCTGTCGTCATTCATCAAGCTAAACTCTCTTGAGAAAACTGTACATTACTCCCATGCTCGGGCACGTTCCCCATACCCACCCCCAAGCGTTAGCGGGAAGCAGGAGGGCGAGAGCGCCTTGCTATGCCCGCCCTTTTCCTTCAATGAACGCGTCATGGGTTTTGGCGTCTGCACCGCTTCGAGTGTGATGCTGTCCATCACCACGTGGGTAATGTTTTGCAAGGGCTACTTGCGCACGTTTGCGCTAGTCAGCATGGTGGCCAGCATCATCTCTGCCAAAAGCACTCTCTTCCTCTGTGGGCGGGCGCGCCAGCGCACGAGTGTGCTCGCTGCGCACGGCTTCATCGCAGCTCCTGTATTCATCAGCGACCGGGTCCTCAAATTTTGGCCTTCGCACTGGCCGAAAAAGATCGCCTTTGTGGCGATGATCACGGTGATGCTGCAGTACGCGGCAATGAAGCGGAGGAAGCCGCGCTCCCGTACTTTTTGCACGAGATCGCCCCTCTCGCGTGCATTGGGTGCAAAGGTTGGGCTGGCATCCACCCGCAGGAGGCGGCCCGGGAAAATGATGAAAACGTTAAAAAAAAAAGAAACATTTATGCGAATCGATACCGCGTAGCTGTTGTTTCAAGCTCCGGTGTTTTGTTCTCCAGGACCCCACTCAGCTATAGAGGCCTATCTATCATGTGAGCAGTCATTTTTTTCTCTCTCTCACTGTTGCGGTGCTTCTACGCTCGCACGGCAAACCGTGCCACCGAACGCGAAGAAGGAAGCAAGAGAGCAAAAAAAAAGCTCGTGTCTCGAATGCCTCGTCATTCCAACCGCGAGTACGTTGAATCAGTTTGGAGCATGAGAAGCGCGGTACTCTGTACATGCGTTTTTTTTTTTTCAGGGTTGGGGTGGGGATGGAGGGACTCCCAGTAGATGCACCCTGCCTCCCGTGCGCGACGCCGTTGTCCATTTTCTTTCCACTTCTTTGTGTCTCTCCTCTCTTCATTTCGGCGTTTCGCGTTCTGTCATCAACCGACGTCCCGCGCTACCACAGACCTCTCCTCCTCACAATCCTACTCAACCACAAGGCAAGCGCCGCACATGCAAAACTCACAGAAGCGCGCAAAGACACCTACTCATACAGAATAAGAAATCGCTCTTGAATACTCACCCCGCCACCTCTTCAGAAGAGTTACTCTCTCTCTCTCTGCCTGTGCCCCCCCCCCCACCACCATCATCACCACTCCTCTCAATCCGTCCCTCTTGGCGCTATCGACTGTCATGATGTCCAAACCGCATCACGCCACGCTGGAGTCGATCAAGTACACGCCTGGCTCATTGCGACTGCTGGATCAGCGCAAGCTGCCTCTCGAGACCGTATTCGACGATGTTCTCACCGTGGAGGATATTTGGTCGGCCATCAACGAGATGCGCGTCCGTGGCGCTCCGGCGATCGCTGTCAGTGCAGCTCTCGGCATTGCCGTGGCGACACAGAGAAAAGTTGCCAACGGCGAGCTCAAGAGCGGTAGTGAGGTGCAGGCCTTCTTCCTGTCGAGCTGTGACTTCGTGATGACTAGCAGGCCGACCGCCGTGAACCTCTTCAACTGTCTACGCGACCTTAAGGAGCAGGTGGAAAAGCTTGACCCGACCAAGGCCGCTGCCGAGGTGGCGCAGGCCTGTGTAGAGCTGGCGGAGGCGGTGTACACAAAGGATGTGGCCTTCAACGAGGGCATTATGCGGCACGGCGCAGCGCATATTTTAGCCGTTGCCAAGGCCGAAGGCCGCGACAAGGTGAGCATTCTCACCATCTGTAACACAGGCGCCCTCGCGACGTCACGCTACGGCACGGCACTCGGCGTCGTGCGCCAACTCTTCTACGACGGCAAACTCGAGAGGGTGTACGCGTGTGAGACTCGGCCGTGGAACCAGGGTGCTCGACTCACGGTGTACGAGTGTGTGCAGGAGGGCATCCCGTGCACGCTCATCTGCGACGGCGCGGCCTCGTCACTCATGCTGAATCGCAAGATCGACGCCGTCGTCGTTGGTGCCGACCGCATTTGCCAGAACGGTGACACGGCGAACAAGATCGGCACTTACAACTTAGCGGTGTCGGCCAAGTTTCACGGGGTGAAACTCTACGTAGCCGCTCCTTCGACGACGCTGGACGCGAAGACCGCGAGCGGCAACCGTGTCGAGATCGAGGAGCGCGAGCCGACGGAAATCACAACGAACATGGTGACAAAGCAGCGCGTTGTGGCGGATGGACCACACCTGTCCGTCTGGAACCCCGTCTTCGACATCACGCCAGGTGAACTGATCACTGGCGGCATCATCACAGAAAAGGGTGTGCAGGCGCCCACGGCGAGCGCCCCGTACTACGACATAGCGTCTATCATCGCCCAGCCATGAAGAGGTGCAGGGATGTGGAATGAGGAATCGGTGGCCTCCTGGAGAGCGCTGTAGTTGCTCTCTGCGGGCCACACGCGCTTTTTTCCCTTTTTTTTTCATGCTCAACGTGCCCATTCTCTGCCACGCAGTGCTAGCTTACATGTCAATCTACCGTCCACCGGCCCCCCGTGACATGCCTTCCCCCACCCCATTCGCGTGGTGCGAATCAGCGCTAAACATGAACGTGCTGCAGCAGTGCGCTGAGCTGGTTATGTGGGCGCGGCCCCCTGCCTCGAACTCTGCCCATCCACTCCGCAGGTCGCCTCACAGCTGTTCCCCTCGTGCCGGTCGCAACGTGGCGCGCGGCCCCCCTCTCGAGGAGGCGCACTGAGGCTCCCCACACCACTAGGTAGTGAGTAACCGGGTGTGAGATACGTTCCGACTCGGTGGGCAGTATGCGTGTTATGCGCGCAGCGCAGACGCACTCCCTGCCACAGATCTCTCCGATGCAACGCCATCCAGTGCCTGGCGGCCGGCGGCAGCAGCGATACATTGCTCTGTACTTTGCACGTCTTCGGCGCTTGACCCTGTCGCCACTAGACGTGACTCCGCATTTATATGCGACACTGTTGCTGCTTAGCTCCGCTCCACAGAATAGGTTTCTCTACCCTTGGATACCACACTCAGGCGCCCTCCCGTCATCAAGTATTCACTACCCGTGGCCGCCACAAG
>NC_018263.1:1930878-1932691 GCF_000227135.1 Leishmania donovani | reverse complement strand
AGTGAGTAACCGGGTGTGAGATACGTTCCGACTCGGTGGGCAGTATGCGTGTTATGCGCGCAGCGCAGACGCACTCCCTGCCACAGATCTCTCCGATGCAACGCCATCCAGTGCCTGGCGGCCGGCGGCAGCAGCGATACATTGCTCTGTACTTTGCACGTCTTCGGCGCTTGACCCTGTCGCCACTAGACGTGACTCCGCATTTATATGCGACACTGTTGCTGCTTAGCTCCGCTCCACAGAATAGGTTTCTCTACCCTTGGATACCACACTCAGGCGCCCTCCCGTCATCAAGTATTCACTACCCGTGGCCGCCACAAGCGCTGCTTGGGCGGCGGCCGCCCTGCACCAGAAGGGAAAGTATGTTGTGATCACGAGATGCTGTGAGTTTATCGTCGCCTAGCTGCCCACGGGCACCTGCCCGCACTTGGGATTCCTGCAGCGACAAGATGGCGTGCAGATGGTGTGCCGCCCACTGACTCTTCTAGCGCTGTGGCGCCCCCCACCCCCGCCAGCGCTTCTGACCCGCCTGCTTTTTCGGTGAGGGCGGCCGATCCGGAGCTGCGTCCGGTATGCGATGCGAGAGTCGCGGATTGCTCGAGGCTCGAGGCGCACCTTGTTTCACGCTACGATGCTGCGCGCACCGGTGTGATGATGAACATGCCAGTTGCGCCGCATGGCCTTTCCGCGCCGTATGTGTGTGTGTATGTGTTGTTGCCTCCACCCCTCCCCCCCCGTGCCCGTCGGAAGGACACGCTGTGAGCTCTCTGTGCGCGGGGGCATGTCTGTCGGTGGGTCCCCTCCGCTTGAAACGCCCACGCCTGTGAATGGCGCGCGGCCTCAGGGGAAGTTGGAGGTGACTGTGCTGTCGCAGACTCGTGGCATCGCTCGACCTGTCGCGGCGCATGCGATGAAGCCACGCGTCCGCCAGGAGAGCAAGAGTGACGGACCGAAAAGAGCGCGAAGGGCACCATACGAATCGGCGCCAGGGTGCGTGTGCGCGCAGAGCATGCGGGGCGTCCCCTGAATCCGACCCGGGGGGGGGGGCTGATATGAGGGCACGGGTGCCGGAAGCGTGGCGGCAGCGCCCCGAGCTCGAACCATACTGCGATGGAGACTGAAATGGGAAAAGCTTCCACACCAGATTACGGAACTCCGCGGCGTGAAGCGACTGAGGGCGGAAGGCGACACAGAGGCCGGCTGTGCAGGGTCTCAGAGGACCCGGACCGGAAGCTGGCCTGGCTCCTCCCTGAGCACATCCGGCGTGCACCTGAACCACCCCTTACTACCCCGCCCCGCAGGCTCCACGGCGTCTTCCGTCGAGCAGCACCCTTCGCCGAAGCCCGCTTGAATCAAGTCATGCAGCCCGCAGCCGAGTCCGTGTGGCGACAGCCGCGCGGCACTTATGCTAGGAGGGGACGAGTAAGAGCGAGAAGAGCCCGCGGGACGCGTGGCCCGAGCCAGCGTCAGACGGTTTCGCCCTAGTCGACCAGGATTGAGCGGCGGCTTAGCAGCGGATAGAGAGCTGTGGGTGCGCATGCGTACATATGTCTCGTTGGCGTGTTCGGGGGAGAGGGCTGGAAGTGGGCAGGTTGATGATGGACAATAAAAGGAGAAAAGAAAAACGGTACTTCCCCAAACGTACCTTACAAAAATACTTAGAGAAGAAAGGGCCGAGTGTCGTTCAGAGATGCACCGATATTCGAGTATATCGGAAAAAAGGAAGAAGAACGGGCGACCATATCGCTGATAGCAAGGGGACGACGCACACACGTGCGCATCTTTAGCCGAGGAACAAAAAAGAAGCGGAAAC
>NC_018263.1:1878942-1930779 GCF_000227135.1 Leishmania donovani | reverse complement strand
TCAGAGGACCCGGACCGGAAGCTGGCCTGGCTCCTCCCTGAGCACATCCGGCGTGCACCTGAACCACCCCTTACTACCCCGCCCCGCAGGCTCCACGGCGTCTTCCGTCGAGCAGCACCCTTCGCCGAAGCCCGCTTGAATCAAGTCATGCAGCCCGCAGCCGAGTCCGTGTGGCGACAGCCGCGCGGCACTTATGCTAGGAGGGGACGAGTAAGAGCGAGAAGAGCCCGCGGGACGCGTGGCCCGAGCCAGCGTCAGACGGTTTCGCCCTAGTCAACCAGGATTGAGCGGCGGCTTAGCAGCGGATAGAGAGCTGTGGGTGCGCATGCGTACATATGTCTCGTTGGCGTGTTCGGGGGAGAGGGCTGGAAGTGGGCAGGTTGATGATGGACAATAAAAGGAGAAAAGATATCGGTGCTGTATTGGCCTTTTCGGCGCTCATATTTGTCGGTGTGACGGATAGTTGACATGACTGGACGCGTAAAGGGTGGAGAATCAAAGATATTTTCGAAAAAAAAAAGTAGCTGTCAGCGTAGCTTCTCCTCCCGCACGGAATAGATCATGAGTTGTGCGGCTCTTTCTGGTGGCGAGATGCTGTGTCTTCGAGGCTAGAGGATCTCTTTCTAAAGAGGCGGCCTTTCAGTTGACTCGGAGGAAGGATAGCCGGTGATCTGCACAACCCCTACCCGCCTCGCTTCTGACCTACGCACGTCTTGATGCTGTCATCTCTCTCGGCTCCTCGGCGCTTGTGTGTTATGCCCGCCGTGCGCCATCTGCTTCAGTGTCTTAACTGGCAGTAGCACTCGTGTGTCGATAAACTTCAGCACAAAACGCCTCGTGTAACCAGCCTTTTTTGCGAAGAAAAAGCTTCTAGTGCAGCGCGGGACAGCAGTCCTACGGCAGAAGGGAGAGGGAAAGCGTGCCAACCGTCCCGTCCTCTCTCTCCCTCCCTCGTTGGTTTCCACTGGTGCGTTCTTCCACGCTTCCCTCCACAAAAGCGTACACGTTGTGCGTCAGCTTTTGGGTGACTTGTCTGTGTGCACGCGCCTTCCCCTCTGCCTCCCCCTTCTCTGTATCTGCAGTGGCTGTCACTCATGTCGGCAGAGTTCACAGAGCAAGACAAGGAGGACCTCAGGGAGATCTTTCGCATCTACGACTTTTCTAAGGTCAACAAGGTTGATGACTCCGTCGCGCTGGCCCAAAAGGCCGGCCAGACACCCGCCGAGCTGTTCGACGACCTTTATCAACTCTTTAAGATCCAGAAACTGCCTCAGCGAGAGACGGTGGCCAGGCGAATGCGCGAGGCCGTTCTCAACGCCACCGACGCGGATATCGAGAGCGTGATTCGGCAAAGCGAGATGAAAGGCTTCACTGAGCGCGACGCCCTGCGCTCGCTGGAGCGCAAGTACAGTGTACAGCACCTCAATAGGCGTGTTCTGCTTGCCTCGCGTGGCAGTCACTCAAGCCCACAGTGCAAGGTCCTCGAGGAGGATTCAGAGCTGGGGCACGCGGCCGGCTCGCTGCACCACATCAAGGTGAACGAGACCAGCATGACGAGCAGCACACCTCCGGCAACCAGTGGCGATGTGACGGAAAAGGCGTCTGATTCCTCTCTTATGTTAGCCCGGCCACCCAGTAAGCTGAGTGGAGCGCCGACGCGTGAGGACCTGGACGAAGTCATAGCCGAGGAGGTGCGTGAGTGGGTGGCGAAGATGGTGGGAGACAAGTACAACGCGGATGTGTGCTCCATGCCCAACTTTGTTGATGCCCTGCGCTCTGGTGTCCTGCTGCACGTGCTGCTGCAGAAGATGGAAAGTCCTCCCATTTCGGACGAGGACCTGAAGCTACCGAAGCGGACAACCGGCTTCTTTGTTCGCGACAACGTAGCCACATTCCTGACGACAGCGAAGAGGCGCTACGACCTTGTCGACGCGCAACTCTTCACCGTCTCAGACCTGGTGGACGGCAAGAATGACCGGCAGGTGGTGACTTGCTTGATGTCAATAGCGCGCATCGCGTACAGCGCTGGCACCATCAAGGACGCGCCAAACATTATCGTGTACGAGCACGAGATTGAGCAACAGCAGAACCGCCTTACCAGGCTCGATCTGGACCGCATCGTGCAAGAGGCGGAGGCCGATGAGGGCATGCCCAGCCTCGTCGCCCGCCCCGATGGCCCGGCGGAATGGCCGTCGAGCAAGGTGGCCCCTGTGCCCGACACCACATCGCCGACTGTGCGCTCGTGCGACGAGTGCCACGGCTTCGTCACGCCTCCTACACAGGAATCACTAGGCGTGTGTGAGAGTGCGTTCACGCAACACGAGTTGGCCGCTCCTGAAGTTACAGTCGAGGGACTCGTGCGCTGCCCTGCCCCAGATACAGCAGCGGTGTGTGACACGGATAAGGTGGACGACAAGCGTGGCGAAGACACAGCTGCGGCGGCATCAGCGTCTCCGGCGGGTACGCATCCGCCGAGCACCGGCGCCATCGAGTGCGCGGCGGAACCAAACGTGCTGTCGGCACCGACAGATGTCCGAGAGCACTCCTTGCCAGGAAGCGCGTCTGTGGGGCAAGCGTCACCGACGCGCACTCCGCTTGCCCCCGCCAAAAGCGACGAGACTCTGGCGGCAGTGGCGCAAAACATCGCCGTCGCACAGCCGACCGAGACGACAGAGGAGACGACTGCGGCCCTGGGGACAGACGTGTCCGATGCGGCGCCATCGGGGCGACGCCGCAGTGGTGAGGAGGACAGCGATGGCGGCGGCCGCGTCTTTTACCTTCGCGATGGCATGATCCATCCAGCGAAGCCGACGCCGATCGAGGAAAAAGTGGTTGGTGAGCATCGCAAGAAGACAGGCCCGCGCGTCGTCTGGAAGAGCACCAGCACACCCTTGGAGGCCACGCAACCGCCGCGCTACCATAGCAGGCACTGGGACGGTATCGATGTCGCGCTGGGTCGTCATTTGAATGCGCATTACGCGAAGCACCGCCAGTCTCCGTGGCGCTTTCGAACTGTCACGGCCACATCCGGCGAGTACGTGCTGTACAACCGCCTCGATGCCAGCAGGCGTGTTGTGTTCCTGCGTATTATTCAAAAGAGGCTGTTTCTGCGCAATGCCGGCAAGCACCAGCGGTGGATTGAGATCGATGAGGCCTTAGAGGGACTGGAGAAGTTGGAAGTGTAGTGGTCACGAATGCGCGCTGTATGTGAGAGGGAGAATGGGACGGCATCAATGAGCCGGTCTTGCCGTTTAGCTGTAGGGCCAAGCAAGGAGAGAACGCTGTCTCCCCCCCCCTGCCACCCACCCTTTTCCTCACCCTGTACTTCACGCGGTCTGATGTTTTCCCCGCTGCTCTCCTTGTGAGCACCGGCCAGAAGACTCGTCCCTCACAGCTCCCCCCCCCCACCCTCCTCCGCTCTCCCTCTCTCTCCATGCACTCACCGCGTCTTGTACAGTCGAGGTTCCTCGTCGACCTTCTTCACCCATTACGGAATCTTGTGCATATATGCCGCGGTACAAATGTGTCTTGTCCTCCGCGGCTTCTTCTCCCGCCCTCCCCCTCCCTATTAGTGCCCCGCTGACGTCGCGCGCTGCCTCTTGCTTTGTTTTCCGTGTGTGCGTGCGTGTGCGTGCGTGCGCGTGCATTATTGGCGCGTATCCTATTGATGTGCTGTTTATGCCAGATGTAGGTGAGAGCAGGACCGAGGTGATTTGAGAAGACACCGGACGGAGGCGGAGGGGGAATGTGAATGAGTAACGACAGGACGTGGGAGAGGCCGAGACAATTTCTGAGGCGGCCAACACTCAAGACGTGTGCGTACTCCGGCGCCGCACCGATTTTTTGTCCGTGCCTCACGGCATCGTCCCTTTTTGGTAAGTAACGTTGTTCGTTTCGGCTCGCTTTGCCACACCGGCCCCCACCACACTCCACATCACACACACAATCTGCCTTTCTGTTTCCACCGCCGTGGGCTTCATCGTCTACCCCCTTTTCCCCCCTACACACACACGCGCGCGAAAAGAAAGGAACGAGGAAGAGCGCGTCTGGGATCCTTCTCCTTTTCTTGCTGTTTTACGTATCTCTTTTTTTTTTTTTTCGAGCTTCATCGTACATAAATGCGGGCCAGTCGGCATGGATTGCTGGCGCCTTTTTTTTGTGATTGCTATTCTGCGCTTGTGCTGCTTACTGCCTTTTTTCTCTCATGCGCCCTTCCACGGCCGCATCTTCGCCTCTTGCTCCATTCCGTTCTCTACCCAGTCGTCTCCACTTTTGGAGCGTGTATGCGTGCGTTTCGTTCTCTCTCCTGATCCTCCTTCTCGGCTGTCTAACTCTTCTCTACGACTTGGAAGCCACAACACGGTAGCACGTATGCCTCTTTGCTTCCCTTTCTGTCATCGTGGAGATGGAAGTCGCCTGTTGTGGTACTGGGTAGTCGCTCGGCGCCCCTGTTGTGGCTACGTGTTCTTTCGGTTGCATTCACCCGTTTCTATATATATATATATATCATCTCTGTGGTTGATGTCTAGGCGCACGCGCCAAGACGTGCTGTGAATGCGTGCACACGTGTGTGTGTGTGCGTGTGTGGTGGTGGTGTTGTTGTAGGGACGATAGATGTTTGTTGATCGTGTTTAGGCGCACATTGTTTTCTTCTTCCTTTTTTCACATGTCGAGTTAGATTGGCTACTAGAGGAAGATGACAAAGACAGCCGCGCCTGGTGAGGTTGATGCCGGTCTTGCTCACCGCGCACAAGGATGGGATGTGGAGGCAGACACACACACACACACATGTTCAACCGAACAGAGCGAAATGAAAACACCGCACACACGTGCTTCGAAAGAAGGCGCATGCTCAAGTGTATACAACGTGTTCTGCCCTTCACGCGATCGCGCAGGTTTTCTCTCTCCTGCTCTAGGACTTCTCATGGATGGCACCAAAGATGACCGCAATGCTGCCATGTACAGCGCAAGCGAAACAAGACGTGCGGTTGACGGCGCGCGCACCTGTTCTTCCCATCTTCTTTCCCCCTTTCCTTTTCATTCTGTCGACTGCGCAGGCTGCTTTCAGAGGCATTATGCCAGCTCATGACTGCGTAGAGACTGCGTGCGCACAGACTCTAAAAAAAAAAGGTGCTTGCTCCTGTCGCTCCTTGGGAGTGTGTCTTCATCCTCATGGCTACCATTGCCGTTGATCGTTTTTTCTTCTATCGAATGTGACATTGGCACGCCCGTTTCGCTGCGTTGCCTCAGCTATGGATCCGAAAGGCTCTTTTTTTTTGCGTGTGCGTGTTTTCCTTGGCCGCTGCTCCCTCTCGCCTGTCTTGACTGCGTGATTCACCGAGCTCTACACGCACCATCCGCGGACGCACAAAGAGACGTCCAACGGCATTCATCCGTGCGCACGCAAACATGCAACTATATTCGCAGCATTTGTTGCTGCTCTTCTCATATCTTCTCCTTTCCACACTTACTTGTCAGCGTTGTGCACCTCTGCGCCCTCCTCACTCCGGCGTGCCCCTCTTCACTGCTGGACTGCTGCCAACTGGATCATCACCCACGTGCGAGTGCACTAAGTCCCCACTCCCGCGAGTGCAAGGATGTGTCGATCTCGCTCGCCTTGGGCAAGCACCACAACAAAGGCACACGGTAGGCCATGCTGTTGGTGTTTCAAGTGGGGCCCGGAAAGCCGCGGTGCTTGGCATGTGTGGCGCTTCCTCGATGCGCACCTCTCAAACGGCTGTCTTATGGACCTGGTGCCGATGCGGCTGCGGCGACCACTCGGATACGCCTATGTTCTCTCGTCGCAACTCCGGGAGGCGAGAAAGTCGTACCAGCGCACGCGGATCATGGCGCAATCACGTGAGGAAGGCAGCGGCTCGGTAACACCGCACGAGAGCCGTGTGGCGACAGCGGATTGGCAGGGGGCTGCTTGTGTGTGGGGAGGGGAGGCGGGGGTCGCGTCAGCAATGAGGACGAGGCGACTGCTCGTTCGACGACTCCAGCTTTGAATGCGAGAGCGAGTGCCGAGTGCCGACACTGACGTACCTGCACAGGTAGAGGTGGGCCGCTGCCATGCTAATAATAGGATTGCCGCGGCACTTGGGAGGCCGCGACCCTGTTACAACCACAGTGAGAAGGCCAAAGACTCTGCTGGCGAGGCGACGCGCACGCAGACCGAGGACCTTCTTATTCTCTTCCTCTACCCGCATTACGACTCGGCGCCGACGGACAGCGGCTGGGCCGCGGTGATGCAGCGGGGCTACTTGGAGCAGCATCGCAGTATCCGGAGCGTGCACTTGATTCAACGCTGCAGACAAGATGATACGTACGGAGAGGCTTGGCCTCGGTACATCCCTTGTTTCGTCCGTGATCATGGCAAGCCAGACTGGCTCTTTGTTGTGTGCTTGAAGCCGTGCCGATCTGTTTCACGCAGTTTGGCGGCACCTGCGAGAAAAAGTACATGCGCACGGTGGCGCGTCTTCGCGATGTGGTAAGCGTGCCGTCCACCACGGTGGACTCGCCAGGGAGGACGGCGGCGCGAGCGATGGCGAGAAGCAGTTCTCTGAAGCTCTAGACCCCCAGTGGCGTCGTACGTCGATACTTTGGGCGAGTGCGGGGAGCGTTAGAGAGTGCTGTGCATGCATGCAGTCTTCGCGAGAATTATCGAAGCAGCTGTGGCAGACCGTGGCAACGAACTCGCAGCCGTCTTCGGCGACACATCGCGGGATCAGCAAAACTTCCCCCCTTTCTGCAATCGACAGCTCCGGTTTCCCCTCGAGCAAGTTGCCGCGCATCATCTCGCCGCACTCGCTCATTCCAGCGGCGCACGGTGTGTGCCGGTTGGTTGCCGTGGACGATATCAACCCCGTGTGGGCCATCGTGCCGCACCGCTCCCCTCAGCTTAAGTGTTTGGGATGATACGAGGTTCGGCAAATCCGCGCCATGCCTGTCGCCACCGCACACGTGGGAATACTTGCCGCGGTGGCGTCGTCGCACACGCGATGGCGCTGCGAACTTCCTTGGTGTACCCGATGAATGAAGCGTTTGCGTCTTGTGAGGTAGAAACGTAGAGTGCACCGCTGCGGCGCACGCACCCGACGATGCAGATAGCGTAAACCTGCGCTCTGTTTTTCTGCGCAACGAAGAGACTTGTTCGGTGCTTTCTCTGTGCTTGCTCTCTTCCGGTGGCGAAGAGCCTCTCTCTCTCTCTTTTTCCGCCCCCCTCTCCCTCACGTGCTTTTCAGCTTGTTTCTCATGCTGCAAAACCGCCAAAGCGAGACATCGCACTACCGAGGGCTCCTCCACAGATTAGCGAGAGACGATGGCGGCATCCTTCGTTGTCGAGGTGCGGCTGCGCGCGTGTCTTTGCGGAGACGCATTGCCTGAGGCTCGGCGACTTGTTCACACACAACGCACGCGGGCGCATCCGCCGCGTTTCCACTGGGCGCACTCTCTGCTAAAACAACGACCGAAAACCTGATGCGATATCTGCCATTGGTGGCCATTCCGTGTTCGGCATAGAGATACACACCGAGAGAGAGAGAGAGGCACTCTGCCGTAGATGCGCAGCCTTTCGCATATCGTCTGCATATCTTTCGCACGAAGTGTGGATCCACGTGCGCTACTCCTCTCCGCCTCGTCCACTACTCCCTCCAGCGGATACATAAATCTCCGTACGCACGCACACACACACACGTGCACACGCTGGCACAACTTGATACGCGCAGCTCAACAAGTACTGTGAGTAAGTATTGTCCCTCTGTCGAGAACTTCAATCTGCCAGGGTAGCGCTTTCCCTCTCTCCCTCTCTCTCGATTTCCTGTGCCCATTCCACAAACCTCTACAAGCCTTCACGTAAGGCACACAAGCCCTCCCCCTCCCCCCTCCCACACACACACAGCAGCATCAGCAGCACATACACCTCTTTGGCAGTCATGCCGCTCCCACCCGTCGAGTCTGGACCGGCAGCCATGACGCGCCGCAACTTCCTCGTTGAGATGAACCGCCTCCGCGTGTCGCAGTACATGCCGACGAGGAAGCAGCTTGAGGAAGAGGACCTGCGCATCGCCACGATCCGCCAAGAGGAGAAGCGTGCGAAGCATGCAGAATGGGCTGAGTCGCGCAGGAAGGCTGCTGACAGCTACAACGCCGCCGGTACCAACTCTGTCCGCCCGCTTCCTGGCAGTGTTTCGCGTTCGATGCGTGCCTCTGGCAAAGGCCAGCCAGCGGAGAACACCTACAAACTGGAGAAGGAGGAGGAAGCTGCGAAGAAGCGTGAATACAACCGCCTGTACGAGCAGGAAGCGAAGCACCAGCTGGCGATACGCCAAGCGACTTTGAAGCAGATGCACGACGATGAAGTCCGCCAGATGGAGGCACTGCGGAAGGTGAACGAGGAAGAGGACCGCAAGGTGGCCGAGGCGCACGCCCAGGCGATGGAGGAGGAGCGCCAGTACATGGAGCGCCTCAAGCAGTCGAACAAGCGTGAGCTGGCGGCCAGGAAGGCGGAGCAGCAGGCAAAGGAAGCGCGTGACCGGCAGCTGCAGGAACTCGTAAACGAGAACAATCGCCACCGCGCAGAGATGGACGAGCGCCGGCTAAAGAACGTCACACGCATGCTCCATTTGCAGAATGAGCAGTTCCACAGGGAAGCAATGCTGAACAAGAAGGCCTCCGAAGCAAAACACTACGAGGAGGTAGCCGCAATCGAGGAGCGCAACCGGCTTCTCACCAAGGAGGAGCAGGAGGCAGCGCAGCGCAAGAAGGAGCAGTTCCGCCAGGAATTTGAGGACTGCATCGCCCGCGATAAGGAATTCCGCCGTACGCACAATTACGACGAGCCTATGGAGGTGACGCGCCAGCGTAACGAGTTGGCGGCCCAGTCCTACCGCCTCGTGCTTGAGGAAGAGCGGCTGCAGAACGCGGAGCGCCGCCAGCAGTACCGCAAGGATCTGATGGATCAGATCATGGCGAAGCAGACCTACCGCATGACGCACCTGGACGAAGCTGGTATTTAGACGCGACTCGGTGTGCCAACGGAGAAAAAGGCGGTGTGCCACTGCATCAGTGGGCGTTTTCTGTTTACCCATTGGTGTTGCTGAAACGTTGCGCCGCCGTAGCCCCTACGTGACGAGACGCCGACTGAGACACGCGCCGTGACCACCGCACCCGCACGGCACGGCGGCTCGCGAGAAGTACCGTGCCGGATGGGTGCGGTGCCGCTGCCGGAATGTGGCATGTTGCGCCGGCGCTCTCAACCCCCCTCTTTCCTTCTTCACGGTTCGTCGGACCTTTCTCTCTGTCCTCGTTGCGATTCGTGAGACCCTTTGCCACGCTATTGAATGACACGCATGCGCCATGCTACCGTACCCCTGTGCGTGAACGCAGCCCTTCCTTCTCATCGTGCGCTCTCTCCCTTTCTCTCTCGCTAGCCACGCCTTACTCATACATGCAGGGACGCTTGCTCTCTTCATGTACATTTTCTAACGAGGGAGAAGGCCAAACATGCCAGCGTTTCCTCTTCTCTCCTCCGAGCTGAGCCTGCGCCTGTCTCTGTGTCTGTCTGTGTGTGTGCGCGTCTACGTGTGCCAGCCTTCTTCCTTGACTGATTCGTCCCCGCCCGGAGACCACCTTCCTTTCGCTGTGGTGTCGGCACCTCTTTATACATCTCCCTTCCGTCTCCGCTTCCCTTCAGATGCGGCCGATGCTTTTTTTCTTGCTTGTTTTTTTCCTCTGCGTCCTCTTGTTTCTTTGTTGTGAACGTGTTTCCGTGCGTGTGTGTGTGTGTGTGTGCTTGCGCGTCCAGGCGAGACTTTATCTCTCTTCCCTTCCCCTGTTGTCATGTACATGTATAGCATCACCTTGTCTTCGGCAGTAAAACCAACCGATGACAACAAAAGAAAAACACACACAGTCGGTGAGCAGGAAGAACGTGGTTGCAGCCGCATATTCCACTGCATCGTTTTCATTTTCTTCTCCGACCTCACGTTTTTTTCTCTGTGTGGGTGTTGTTGCACGCAGACGAGTGGCGGTGCACGGATGGCTCGTGCTGGTTCTTCCCCACCGACGCATCTACACCGGCTCGTCGCAGCGGCGCAAAATGCGTTCCTCTCAGCCCCCACGAGGACCCCGTAGAGAACGCGCGCTATCTTGAACAGGCGATGAGCTGCGATGCAAGCCACGAGCCACGTCTGAATTAGCGAAAGGGGTGCTAACGTCAATGGTCACTTTCTCGATGTCCTTCTTTTGCCTCCCTCGTAACCTGTATTCATATGACACTGCGCCACCCTTTGCATGAATAGTCGTCGCTCAAGGCCTAGGGAGAGACATATCCCCAGCACCACTACCCCCTAGACACACGCACACACACGTACACGTACACCGTCATACGTTCGCCGAGGGAACCTCTGGCGAGCTCCAGGAATAACGGCACGGCCGCCTTGCAGTCGCTACGCGTGGTGGCGTTCTGCATTGCCGCTCGCGCACGGTATGTGGTAGTGGTCACGTCGGCGGCTCAAGTGCTCCCTGGTATTGTCACGCCTTTGCGGCGAGGTGTATCCCGCCTCCTGACTGCCGCGCAGTAGCTTATCGCGCAGTCTTACACTGCCCTCCCCCTTCCCTCTCCCCTTTCGCTTCATGCGATATACCTAACGTCACTGTTTTTTTTTTTTTCGTTCCAGTCGGTTCTCGTCTTAACCGTCTCGGTTTCCAGCGACGTGTCTCTAATGAACGTTTCGGGCGACGGAGGGGTTCACCGAGGGACGTGCCCACGCCCAGGGGAAGACTCTGCCTCCATCTTCGCCACGTTGTCTGGTGCGCTCCCCAAAAATCAAAATCACAGCCAGTGCTCTGTGGGGAGCACGAAGGCATGCAAGGAGGAGGAGGAGGAGAGGCTCATTGTCGAGGATGCACTGCGCCGATTGCCTCAACTCGCCGCGTTTCCGCTACCGTCGATGTCTCCTTGGGCCTCGAGCCACGTAAATGATACACCGGTCGAAAACTCCTCTTTCTACTCGCGTCAAGGTACCTCGTACACTCTGGCAGCTGACGAGGAGGCGCTGCTGCTGCAGGAGCTGGTGAACATCACCGCCGGCGCCGCGCCATTCGTCTCCACTGCCGCTCAGGAGGAGCATGCCGCCGGCGGCTTGGAAAAAAGGCCGGGCGAGGCCGCTAGTCTGCTGGGTAGCAGGGAAACAGGCATACGGGTACCAGCAGCAACAGACACTGCAAATGGTGATTGCGCCTCTAGCGCACCGAAAGTGTCGGCAAGCGAGCCCGCTGCCACTTCTCCGGCTGCCTCACCTGCTCATTCCTCCACTCACACTGGAAAAGGTGCCAGCTCGTCAAAGAGACGGCGCGCCGTCGCGTCACCCACATCTTCCAAGACGGCGGTGCTGAAAGAGGAGCAGGACATCCTTGACGCCATTTTCGCTGCTGTGGACGGTCAGCAGTCCAGCGTAAGTGGTGATCTGCTGGGCGAAACGTCGTCTGCGGCGGCGGCTGAAGCGCCGGCAACTTCCGCTGACAGCGATGAGGAGATAGACGAGGTGGACCTGGTGCTGGAGCAGGCGAAACAGCTGACCTCATCGACCGTGTTGTGCGAAACTCAGCGTGGCGAGCTGATACTGCACGTTCACGAGCACATGGCGCTTCGCAGCAAACTTGCGGACCTACGCAAAACGGCCGGGGAGCCGACGTGCGTGGCTGTTGCAGAGCCATTCGATATAAGTGCCAGGGCGCCGACGCACGCAAGCACCGCTTCACCGGCGGCTCGCACTCCGTCGCAGTCGCTCAGCTGCGCCATGGGCACATCGCTCGGCGTCGTTGTCCTCTTCGATCGCCGATGGACGGTGCTCGGCATATGCGGCTCCGTAGAGGCGAGTGTGGTGAATGCCCGTGGCGCCGTCGTCTCCCTGTCACTCTGCACCTCCACCGCTGCTCTTGTTGGAGTCGATGAGACATGCGATGGGCGAACGGCAGCCACTGGTCACGCAAGAGGCACGTTTGTTCTTTGGTCGCTGCACACGTTCTCCCCTCTGCGAGTCGTGTCCGATGAGAGCAGGGTGCCGGTGCTGCGTGTAATGCACCTGCATCGCGACCCGACACGCATTCTCGTCCTGGATAGCAGTGGTGCCGTGAGGTTTTTTCAGTTTTGGAAAGTGATGGCGAAGTACATGTTGCGCGCCACCTCCGTCACCTCCGCTTTAGTGGCGGCGCCGATCAGTGACATTGATACGCTGCCGTGTCCCAGCAGCTTCTACATGGCTAATCTGACAACGCTGAAGCAGCACATGCCGTGCAGCAACGGAGAGGAAAGCGATGGTGACGTCAGCGCGCCGTGGCTATGCGCACCCCCACCGCTTCCACCGGCAACGGCCACCGCGGCAGGCATATCGCGGACGACGTGGCCCGCCATCGCTGGCAAGCACTTTGTCGCCGCGGTAAGCAATGATGCGGTGCTGGTATACGTTGTAGAGACAGGATTGCAGGGCACCGTCACAGGCGTGGCGCGCCACAGCCACCCACCCTCGTCGGCGCTCAGCAACGAGCTCGTTCGCTTTGTCGTGATGGAGCTAGGGACGTCGACGCCGCGGCTGCTGCTGTGCATCTCTTGGAACACAGAGGTGGAGCTGCTGTTGGTGAATCTGCGGCTCCCAGAGCCGAGCGGCAGCAGGAAGACGGCAGCGGCAGAGCCGATGCTGGAAGGCCTGGAGCGGCTTGCCCTGCTGCGGGTGTCGGCGCCGCTGGTGCAGATGGTTCCGCTGGCGGGATGCAGCGTGCTCCTGTGTGACCAAAACAGTGACGCTCAGCTCATGGACGCATCCGTGGCGGTTATGGTGGAGCGGCACCGTTTTGGCTCTCTCGAGTACGTTGGCTTCGCAGGCCGTCTGTGTGGCGTCAAATACCACGGGACCGCCGCGTCGAACCGCGCCGCGGCGTTGCTGATGGGCAAAGAGCACGCCTACGGCATCTCGCTTCGTTCGTGGCGAGAGAGACTGTCCTCACTTCTAGCGCGCCGCAAGTACACCCAGGCACTGGACCTCGCGAAAGGGTTCGCCGAGGAAGTAGCGCTCTCCACCGTCGGCTTCAGCAGCAACGCCGCGAACTGCCGCCGCGAACTGCATCAGCTCATGGAGCGCATCCTCATCGCATACGTGGAGAGCCGTCTTGCTGCGCTGCCGAGGACCGAGGCGACAGGCAAGAGCAGTGGCGGACCGCCAAAGCAGTCAGCAGGAAACAGTGGCCCTATTTGCGGGACCGAGTGCCTTCTTGATGTGCTGCAGCAAATTGCATCCTACTGCAGCGCCGTCGACGGATTAAACTTGCTGTATGGCCCCGTCGCCCTCGCACTTCAGCAGCGGGGGCTGCTTTCGCACCTGCTGTACGTGCTAGAGCAGTTTATGCGGCACGGCATTATCACGTACATGCCCGAGACGCTGATTGAGCGATTTATTCATCTGTTCCTCGATGATGCTGAACTCGATGCGGTGGAGGTGGCGCTGGGAATGCGGCCGCGAGCACCACAAGATGGAAAGGAAGCGCGAGGCGACGTACTCGATGCGGGGCAGGTTGCAGATTCAGCCGCGAAGATAAGCGGCAGGGACCGTGTGGAGCTGGCCCTTATGTTCCTCGACTCGGGCGCTCCTACTTTGCTGCGGCTTGCGCAAGAGCACGGTTTGGTACGCCTAACTGTGACCATCTTGTCGCTGCGGCAGCAGCGCTACGTCGACGCCCTGGCGTACGCGTTGGACGAGGAGCAGAAAGCAGACGATGGCCTTCACGGGAGTGACCGTGGCACAGACGTCTGTGCGTCACGGGTACTGGCGTGCCCAAATCTTTTCGGCTCACCCGACGCCGCCTCTGTGGCTGTTGACTTCGTCGAGTGTACCTTGAAGGGTGTCAGCCTCCTGCCAGGGGCTTCTCTTGCCATCGGTGAACAACGTCCGGCCAAGAGGGCGATTCTCGAGTATCTTCTGAGGACGGCCCCCAGTGACGGCAGGAACACACACAGCAGTGCCGTTGGTGGTGGGGTGCACAACCTGCTCCGTTTCTTGCGACGGCAGCCGGAGCACGCCATGCGTGTGCTCCTGTTCGCCCTCTCCGACGAAGGCCCGTGTAGTCCGTGGGGCGGCGCTGATGGACTCTCTCGCACCCAGTTTGTGTCTAGTGTATATTTCATCTTGACTGGGGGCTCACGCACGCGGCCGCGCCACGCAACGGAGAGCGACTTGCTGTCGGCGAGCGGCCAACGGCAGGGGCCGCTGGATCTTTTCCGCATTGACGATGATTCGTTGAACCGCCTCCCGGCCCTGCGGACGCTGAAGGCGACCGAGCTGGCGCAGCGCCCCTTCCCGCCGTACATCGCTGTCCACACCTTCCTCGCTGGGGCCGCCATCTTCAATGAGCTTTTTCTCTCCACGGACGCCGGCGAGCTCGCCAGCGACGAGCCGGACCGTCCGCCTGTGCGCCTCGACGTGTGGCTTGACCTGGTCATCCAAGACGTGCTCTTTGCGTTTCAGAGCGCTGAGAGGGCCGAGGAGCGGCGAGAATTGCAGGAGCACCTGCTCCGCGTCCTCGCCCCCGACCTGCTTCCGCCATATCGTGTCGCCGTCTTTCAGTCAGACTTCACGCGGCTTCGCATGGCGCGCTGCCTGGCCGCCCTCTTTTGCAAGGAGCAGCGGTATGCAGAGGCGATTGCGTGCTACACGGACCCTTTGCAGAACTGCGTGGATGCGCACCTACAGCAAGACGTGTTCAAGATGCTCCGTGACGAGATGCAGCACTTGCAAGACATGAGGACGCAAACAATGAACCGCGCCCAGCAAGAGTCGAGTCAGAGCCAACGCCTTGAAAACAGCGCGCGTGACAGCGATCGCGATGCCGCGTCGCTTATGGGCGGATCGGCCACGTCTGAGGTGGGCGGAGGCTTTGACGACATCGTCGAGCAACACTTCAGTAAGGAGTCCTCGTTGATCTCGCCCACCGTTACCGCCACAACCACGGCTCCTATCGACGCTGCCATCAAGGCCCTCCAGCGAGCGGTGATGAGCCAGGTGGAGTTGCTCGTCCGCATCGACGCGACGGCGCTCGCGCAGTTCATCTTCGACTACTTGCCGTCGAACCAACGCGAGGTGATAAATCTACTTCGCGGCTCTAGCGCCGCCTTCATGGACTACCTCGATGAGCTGGTGACCCAAGGCGACCAGGCGGTAGCAAACGACATGAGCTTGCAGAATACGTACATTGAGCTCCTCTGCGCACATGCTCCGAGGCGCGTGTACAGCTATCTGCAGGAAAAGGGCAATCGAGTCACCTACGATGTGCAGCTGGCGCTGCGTGCCGTGCGCAAGCACCGCATCGCCGACGCCGCCGTATACTTGCTGGAAAAGGCGATGATGATCGAAGATGCGATGACGGTGATGCTGCGGGCCGTGCGCGAGCTGCTCGGTGCTCTTCGCGAAGAGGTTTTGACCCGCGTGACTACAGGTGCGGAAGCAGCAGCTGAGGCGCAGGGCGACCAAGACCGTGACGGATCATCTCCCCCGCTGTTCACAAGCACACCCGGTACTGAAGCAGGCGAAGCGGCGACGCAGCGCGGATGCAGGAGGCGCTCGACTCGCGGAAAGGATGCCCCGCCGCTGACGTTCGAGCTCGCCACTTTGGATTCCGCGACTGAGTTATGGCGCTTTGTCGGCATCGGGGAGGAGCTGTGCGGCAGGCATCAAGCAGAGCGCGTCACGGGGGGCTCGTCGACCACTGACGCCGCCGCCCCTCTTGCAGCCGTGTCTTCGCGCACCTTTTCTTCGGCTACGCACGCGTTTCCCGGCGGCTCTCCGCAGCACCCCGAGTACTGGTTTCGACTGCTTGATGTCTTCATGGTGCCACGCCGGCTCTTGTGCGAGATGATGACGCAGGATGATCGGCTGCACGCTCTCGACACAGCCCCGGTGCCAGCTCGGCCATTCGCAAGCAGCGACCCCACAGGTATGAGCAACGAGCTGGATGCTGCCGCTCACATCGCCATGGCGTCCCATGCTGGTGCGGCAGCCGCGTCGCTGGCACACCCGCTCTCTGCTGCGGGGCCACCGCAGCACTTGGCGAGCTTGACCACACCCCTCAGCAGAGGGCAGAGACGGTGCGTCGAAGCGCTTGTCGCGGTCTACACCCAGTACACCTCCAGCATTCTGCAATCGATGATGCGCTCCCTCGACATCGCCGTCGTCGTGGACAAGGTGGTGCAAGACAACAAGGACGGGACATTTCGCGCCCTCAAGCCCATTCTTTTGGATATGATGGCCACCCTCAGCTTCGACCTCGAGGCGAGTCGTCTGTGCAAGCTTGCGACAGAGCGTGACGTGATACTGCTGGGACGCGAGCTCTATCAGATGCTAAACAGGAGCGTTGTGCCACAGTCGGACTGCTGTGCCTTTTGCCACATTCACCTCTGTAAGCCGCCTCTGCCGCAGCCAGCGGGAGACGAGGTGGGTGCTGCTGCCGCTGTCGGCCTCGTACCTTCGGCAGTTTCCGTGTACACGTGTGGGCACGCCTTCCACACGGTCTGCGCTGCGCAGGCGATGGGGTCGCGCCAGGGGTGCGGGATTTGCATGCGGAGCAGGTGTTCTTCTGGCAAGCCGGGAGGATCCGAGGTTTGTGGCAATGCCAGTGGTGCATCAGCCGCGTGGCCTTCCACAAGCGGCGGCGCTGCTGCCGATCGCGCTGGGCACCGGGACCATGCCGACCCTGTGACCACCGTGGTCATGCGGGCAGCGGAGAGGACCATCGATGTGGCTCGCATGCAGCGCCGCGTGCGCCAGACGAAAATGAAGATGGACCACCCCGAAGACCTCTACTCCGTGCTGAAGTCGCTCCTGGCATGGGACACCACGGCATCCGACTCTTCGCTCGGCAAAGCTGGACCTGGTGTGACGAGAGACAGGTCAGGCAACTGTGTGCTTGCGCCGTCTCCATCAGTGCCTGCCGTGGCCGGGCAGGTGCACGACCCCGTGACAGGCGGGGTGACAACCACGCAGGACAAGGTCCTCGACACCCTCACTGATGCGGAGATCCTGGAGCTGTTTGGCGGGGCCTGATGCGCAGAGTCTTCACTTGATCCTTGGTTGCGGGGACCTCTGCTATGGTTAGCTCGTGCGCTTGAAATGATGGAGACCTAATGGTGTCCGCCTTTCCCACGGGTGCGTCGCTGATTTAACCGCACTTCGCTTCCGTCGTTTTCTCGACTCTTGCTTCCCAGCATGCGTGCGCGGGGGAGGGGAATTGCTCACCGAACCGCCCGTAACAAAAAAAAAAAGAAAGGGGGACCCTTTGCGAAGTTGTTGTGCGCGGCTGTGCCACCGCACACGTCGACTCCCCGCATACGCGTTCCATCTCTAGCTGCGATCCCTCTATGCTGTTCTCGTCCCCTTCATTACTGCTTTGTCTTCGACGCCGATCCTTCGACACACAAAACACACGCACACGGGCGAACAAGCACACTTCTCTATTTCCGATCTCTGTCGCCGTCGTGCGCACATGAAGCGAGCTGACGGTCGCGAGTCTCCTCGGGCGGTGCGCGCCATTCACGTCGCCACCAACGTGCTGGCCAACTGCCACAGCAGTGCCTGTGTCGAGATTGGCAAGACGCGCGTCCTGTGCGGTGTTCGCCCGCCGCAGCATCTGGTTCAGGAATACCGCGGCACGCGCGGACGTGTCAGTTGCCAAGTCCACCGCAGCTTGGCCTCCTCGTCGAACCTTGACAACTCTGGTGACCGCGACATGGCCCTTGCGCTGGAGGGAGTCGCAGAGCAAGCCGTGGTGCTGGAGCGCATTCCACAACTGCTGGTGGGGGCCCTAATTGAAGTGGTGCACGACGACGGGGCTGTATGGGATGCCGCAACGACGGCCTTGTGCGTCGCTCTCACGGCAGGTGGCGTGGAGGTCTACGACACCTTTTCGGCGTGCAGCGCCGCATTGCGGCGCGATGGTGCCATAATTGTCGACCTCACGCGAGAAGAGGCGGCGACGGCGATGGCGAGCGTGGTAGTGTGCAGCGGCCTCTCCCTCGGCGGCGTGTACTACTGCTGCCACAAAGGCGCGTGTGAGGCAACAACGATGAGCCAGCTGGTGCAGGCGGCGACGAAGGGGCTGCAGGTGCGCAAGGTCCCGCTCTTAGAGCAAATCCGGAACCAACTAGTCTAGCCTGGCATGTCTACGTAGGTCTGGTGTGTGTGTGGTGGGGGGGGGGAAGGGGGAGGATTGCGGACGTGGTGCTGCATCCACGACTATTCATGGAGCCGAGGGAGCTTTCGCTGGGTCACGCGTGGACAACGCTGTGTTAACCGCACGAGTAAGATAAACCGGAAACGAAAAAAAAGTAACGTCCTTGCTCCTTCCCCAATCTTTCGTGCCGCAGCGACGACAAAAAGAGGCACAGATGGCCTGCCAGGAGGTGTGCACGTGGCGCAGCTCCTCTGCGTGCAGGTCCACCGGCGAGCGTGGTTGCGTTACTCTCTCTTCTGACACCTTCGAGCTGGAGGCTCGACGGAATCCTTGGTGTTGCTTGTTACTGAACGGAGAGAGACGACGAATGAGGGCGCGCGTCTTTTCTCGGATCGGGCACCGAACTCGCTGTCATGGTGTGCACCACGTGATGCGCGATTTTCGGCTTTTCGCCTGGCGTTCTGGTGTCTTTGCTGCTGGACGTTGCTCTCGTTGCCCCTCACCTCTCCTGTTTCTCTTTGTGCCCCAAGTCTTCTCGCACGCCATCGTCTCGGGGCAGGAGGCACACACCTGGACCAAGCAAATACAAACAAAAAGAACCATGGAGACTTGCGACGGCGTAGATGGCGTCGCCGGCGCGCCGAAGATGACAGAGTCGCTTATTTTGCAGCAGTGCCGGACGCACCAGGGCTACTCGACACCTGAGCTCAACGAAAAGCTCTACTTGCACCACCTGGGCTTCACCCAGCTCGACGGCCTCGCAGCCTTCACCGGCTGCGTCGTGCTCTACCTCGACCACAACGCCCTAAGCGACCTTGCCGGGCTCGCGGCGCTTACCCGCCTCGACTCCCTGTACCTTTCCTGCAACGCGCTCTCCCACCTCGACTCGATGCCTCGGTTGCCACTCTTGCGCACCTTGGACGTCGCCCAGAACCAGATTGTGACACTCAACGGCCTCGACGAGGCGGCGCCGCAGCTACAGACGCTGCTGGCAGGACGCAACAAGCTGCAAAGTCTCGATGGTGTGCAGGGGCTTTCCGGCCTGCTGTCGCTCGATGTGTCGCACAACTGCATCGAAGACGAGGAGGCGACGAGTGCCTGTCTGTGCGGCAACCGCGCCACGCTGCGCACCCTGCTGCTTCATGGAAACGAGCTGTGCCGTCGCACCCCGCACCACCGCAAGCGCTGGATTGCAGCGTTTCCGGCGCTGCGGTTTCTCGACGAGTACCCCGTTTTCGACGACGAGCGCGCGCGTGCCGAGGCCTTTGCCGGCGGGGGTGCGGCAGCCGAGGCGGAAATCCGCAGCGCGCAGCGCACTCGTGCCCTCGCCGAAGCGCGAGAGCAGTTCGCGTACTACGGCGATATCCGCGAGGCGCAACGCGCTGCCCGGCTCCGCAACGGTGCGGAAACGCAAGCAACCCCGTACTTCCTCGCCCACACACCAAGCATCAACAAGACGGTTTTGCAGGACGCCGAAGACGAACCCATCTACATCCCAGCAACACGCGGCGCTGCCGTTCACCAGGACCCGCTGCGTGGGTGAGTCGCGTGCGAGAAGTTGTTAGTTCATGCTGGCCATAGCAACGCAGCTTCTACATTGTTTGTGTGCTAAGCATCTTCATGTACAAGAGACAGAGCTTTGAATCGGCGGAAAGAGATGAACCGCGGAGGGAAAACCAGAGCATGCCGCGGCGGGTGCGTCCCCCTACGTCGCCTCCCCACTCCACCCCCAAAACCCTTGCCGCTTGCCATCTTTGTTTCCTTTGCGGGCGCAGCCGTGGCGCGCGTTTCGGCCCCCCCCCCACGGGCGGCCGTGGCCTTGGCCCCTGGCGCACGCGCCTCTGGCTGGGGGGCCAGGCCATCGGCGGGACGGGCGCTGGAACACCCCACAGGCGAGGGGGCCGCGAACAGGGTTCGGGGGGGGGGGCGTTCCGTTTTTTTTTTGCGCATTGCCGAATATTCCCATGACCCAGGCGCGCCGTCATCGATGTACGGGCATGCTTTTATGCGACGCGACGGGACCCGCGCAGGAAGCAAACCTTCGCGGAGGCGTCCGACGTACCCCGGGGGAAACAACAGTCAAACAGAGAGAGCGAGGAACCAAGCGCGCACGGTGCGCCCGGGACGCACGTCTTGCAACCACTTTTTCTTTGTCAACACATCCTTTTTTCTCTTGTAGGACGAAATTTAATCCAACTCTACCCGGCTCTGTCGCGGGCCCATCGCATGATGCGAAGCAGCCGTAGACACGCGTGTTACAGCACAATGCACTGGCGCAGTCATCTGTGAACGGCCCCTGACTCCACCTCTGCTCACCCACCTCGCAGCCGGCCCGTCCCATCATGCCGGCCACCACCCGATGCATTCCCCGCGCGGCGGCCCAAGCCTCCCTGCTCACCAGTGAGTGGTGTGAGGGCCGGGGGTGAGATATATGTTCAAATCCTGCCGGCACTTTGGCTATCATGTAGGTGGCACAAGCGTGTTTAGTGTTGCAGGTTGCCCCGACGCCACGTCATCCACGACCTGACCGCCGACATCAGTAGCGATACACCCGCTCTGACTTTCCCACGTCGTAGGTGCTTGACCCTGTCACCACCACCGCAAGTGGTTCGGCATTTGACACCTGGATATGCAGGGGTGGGTGGGCTGCTTGGCTTCGTCCCACACAGGGTGGTGGGGGGCTCTCTTGGGCTCTCCAATACCACGCTGTGTTGCTCCGCGTCGTCAATGTCTGGCAACCAGTACAAAAAGGAAAAAAAAGGTAGTGTAAGCAACGTTTTTTATACACAGGTCTGTCGTGACTCTTTCGCAGAGAGAGAGCGGGCACACAGCATTCCGCGAAGGCAAGGGGAGGGGGCGTGCGAGCAGCGACGACGAAGCACGCCGTAAGATTGGGAAACGGCAGATTCAAAACCCCGTCCGCCCCCTGCGCCTCTTCTCTCCATTCTTCCGCCTTGTGACCGCGTACTGCGCGCGCCAGCATGTGAAAGGTGAACGCTTCTAGTCGAGGGGGACCGGCGCAATCGTCTCCGTGATCTCGACATGCTCTGCGGGGTGGCGACCGTACCGGACGAGCAGGAAGATCTGGAATATGCACGCCAAGGTGCAGAGCACGTTGGGAATCGTGATGTACATGTCCAGGCTCAGCAGGCCGTACAGCATCCACAGCACGCTATTCAGCGTTGCAAACATGACAGTCGCCGGCTGCAGCGGCTCGGCGTTTCTTTCGTGGATGATTGCCTTTGCCATGCCTAGCGGCGAGCTCAGCATGAAGACACTACAGCAACCACCCAGGATGCCGTTCAGCTGTGCGGCAAAGTCACTGCTCGAAAAGTTCATGAGATAGAGAAATAGCAGCAGGAGAAGTGCGATTAAAAATATGGTGAGCGTCGCTGTCTTCAACGAGGCGCCATAGCTCGTTGACTTGAGCACATGACCCGCCTTCTCCTCCATGCGGGCGACTGTCAGGAACGTCAGGATGCAATAAGCGGCGACGGCAGAGCCGAACGTGTTGCAGATAATCACCGGAAGGGCTAGCGTTTGCACGCCGTACATACTCCACACGTTGCAGTTGAGGAACTGCGCGCAAAAGAAGGTGATTGTCATGCTGCCAACCGATTTGGCGGCACGCATGCTCTTGACAGTAATCACGGGCGACGCCACCATGCACAGCGCCGCCAGTGTGGCGCACACGGAGATGATCTGGAGAAAGACACTCATTCTGTCTTCACAGTCGGCAACGCTCAGCAGCGTCTCTGTGTGTGAAGCAGCAACGGCAGCAAAGACGAAAAAGATATGCGAAGACGGTGTGGGGGAATAGGGAGAGGAAGGCGAGCAAGCGAATGAGGTAGGCCCCAACGCGTTTGTACGTGTGTGTGTGTGTGTGTGTCTGTCTGTCTGTCTGTCCGCGGGTCAAGGCCACCCGCGGGGTGGTTGTGGGGGAGTGCGGTATGCCCACGCTGGAGGTGCACTTTATCCTAGGCGCGACAACACCATCAAGTTATGGTCTTGGCCAACACCGCAGGTGAGGAGGCGGGAAGTGTTCGCGCGAGAGAGCAAGGCCAACGCAAACCTGTAGCGCGGAAATCACGCTTGCGATAACCACGGACAGCGAGGCAAAGGAGCGCGGGAAGCGAAAGGGGCGCCATGAGGAGTTCCGGGAGGGACGAGAGAACATGAGAGAGGCAGGGGATAGACAGTGTGCGGACAAGTGAACGAGAGTGGCAAAGACGCAGACTAGACCAACAGGAGCAACGTCCACAGCGGAGAGGCAGCGCCAGTGGAGGTGCGGCCATGCGTGGAAGCACAGACTATGCTGCATTCGTGTGACACTGAGAGGCCTGCCCTTTCACAATGGCTCTCTGCTGATGCCACGATATCGGGAAGAACGCACTTCTCACTAAACGTATGGGAGGCGAGCCATGACACACGGAGTCCGCAGGCAGTGGCTCCAGTTTTCACAGGAGGGATCACTTGCCCGACGCCTGTCGACATGACCGACCCAACAACGACGTTGAACCCGTATCCATTCATCACCGACACTAATTACCATCTACGACACCGCGTAGTGCCAGCCATTGCTACCAGCACATGAGCCTCGTGCGACGCGTCACCCTCTGCACTGTTCAAAAAGATTCGGTAGATGGACTTGTGAGCGACCCTGCATCAGTCGTTGAACACACGACAAGCACGGGCGCGGGAAGCGACACCAACATCGAGAGGGAGGTAACAGCAAATAATATCGACGCCAAAGCGGTGAGGCTTTTCGGTCGGCTGAGAGCGCGGCGCCAACAGAAAGAGAGGGGGAGGGGCGGGCCAACCGAAACAGAGGATACAGACAATCCACCAGCAACACGAACAACGACGGCCCCTCTCGCCATGCACGCACACACGCACACACACATAAACACACGTAGGGCAGGAACAGAGAGAAACGCACAACTAAAACCAAGAGGCACGCGAGGGAAATTCAATAGGATGAGAAGCGAGAGGCAGAGAGAGATAGTGAAGAGGAGGGGGATTACAAGATGGGGCGCATACAGCCATCATGACCCCAGCGGGAGAACAAATGAAGAGAGAGAGAGGGAGACAAACAAAAAGCAGAGAGATGAACGCGACAACGTCGATGTGACAAGCTCAGCTCTCGAGGAGTTCAAAGCAGGAGCAGAAGTTGCCCATGTGGCTCACCACGAGCCGGCACTCTCTCCATGGAATCTCGGTCTTTTGCAAAAACGAGAACGCTGCCACGTTCTTCTCGGTGCACGCGCCGAGCGTAATATGCGGCGTGTAGTTTTCGTGAGCGTACTTGCTCATGAAGGACAGCATCCACTCTGGAGTGGTACTGTTGCTATCGGCGGGGAACTTCCTGTGAAAGGCGGACTTGGCCACATCCTCCGAGCCTACCTTGACCTGGTACTGGCCCAGCTCGCGCACGATGGTCTCGTGCAGCCACATTAGGTTGGGACTGCGCTCCACCGTGATATTTGGCAGCCGCACGGCGCGTCCATCCTCCGTTGTTGCGAAGATCGGTCCATCAGCGACTCCGGTCAGCACCAGCGATTCCTTCGACTCCAACACATGTTTGCGGAACTTCAACCATGTCTCGCGCACAATCTCACGAACTGCCTTCAAGTCCAGCGCACGCGCACAGAACTGCATCACGGTGCAGTGCGCATAGCCATACCCTTTGCGGCCCTTCTCCGTGAGTGGCGCGAGGCCGTAGCACAGGGACGTGTCCTCGACGTCGTCATCCACTTCGACAGGGCATAGCGTCGATGACAGTGGAAGCGCCACCACGTCGAAGGAGGAGCTGATGAGGCACACATTCAACGCCAAGAGGGACATGGCCGATGGAAGCGGTGCGCGCGCACTCACACCGCTTCTGTGGATGCGGATTTTCTTCTCTCAATGATCTGAATCCTCGACACGCTCACACATACATGACAGCCGATACGAAGAGACTCGGAACTTGCGGGAAGGAAGAGAGGGCAAGCAAGATGCGACGGCTACTGGGATGCGACCCTGGAACGACACCGGCCTTCCCATACAGGAGTCTTCCGAAGGCGTCCGTCCAAGTTTAAGCGCCCCCTCCCCCCCCACTGTGTGCTTGGGTGAGCTGCTACACACACAAGCAAGGGCCAAGTAGAGGAAGAAGAACGCAGGCTAGCGCGCGGAGCAGACAAGTGCACACGTGAAGTGATCACAAGGCGAGAACAACAACAGAAAGGACGGAGCCAGTAGTACGAGTTAGGCAAAGCAGACGCAAGCTGAAAAAAAAAACGAAGCATACAAAAAGAAGACCGCGGACGCCCACAAGAAGCAAATCACCAAAGTCGCACAGCGGCCAGTTACAAGCACGAGGAAGAAAAACAAACAGCAAACACACGCACAAAGCCAGAGGGGGAGGGGAAAGACGGAGCAAGGTGTCGTACTACACAGGCACGCCTACACCAAGGAACAGCAGCCGAGGTGCCGTGTATCTTTTTTGTTCTGTAAGCAGATAAAAACAAAGAAGAACATGAAAAAAAAAAGCAACGTCTGAGACACATACACAAAAACAAAGGAAGCACGAAGAGGAACCGCTCTACAACGCACAGGCACCACACTTGTATACAGATATAGAAGAGTGTGCGTGGGTGGGTGGGTGTGTTTTGCCTGTCCCGCCGAGTTTTCTTTCTTGTGCAGCTGCCCGGATACGCTCGAGAGGTGGAAAAGGGCGCTTGGCAAAGCGCAAAAAAAAAAAAGGGAAGAGGAAAACCCGCAAACAAGGAAGACCACAGCACGGCTTCCTTGTGCCGAGGTGCCTGGCGCTTCCTCGATTTCTTACTCGGAACCTGTAGCACGCACCTCACCGCTGCTTCGTGCTGCCCTTCGAGTGCGAGAGGCCGGAGAGGGAAAGGAGCAATGCGGTGCTTTTGGGGGCGGGTGTGCCTTAGACGCGGTCAAAGGCTCGTCTCGTGCTTCACACCTGAGTGGGCCGAGTGAAATGATGGGCCACGCCACAGGTTGAGGGTGTAAGCGATTACGGACTAAGATTAGGCGCGCGCTCTCTAACGTCTGGCGATATGCCTGTTCAGCTTCGCAGGAAAGGCGACCGTGAAAGGAGGGAGACTCAGCTGTTGTGCCTCCTTGTCGCTGAGCACCGCGTGGCGATGGGGGGGGGGGCTCGGAAGAGAAATCGAAAACCGAGTAGTGGTCTGCTCACGCAGACAGACACACACACACAAGCAAAAAGAAAGAAGAGCCGAGATAGAAGAGGACTTCGTTTTGTTTGTCAGAAAAGTGTGTCTGTGGTGACGGAGAAGGAGAGTAGAGGGGGTGGGTGGCAGCAGGTAAGAGAGGGGGGTCGGGGCTGCGGAGAGACAATAAGTGGGAGAGTCCTTCCGGGAGAAAGTGGGAGTGGGGGCGTGGGGGCCTGCTCTTTCCTCGAAGATGCACCCCAGCTACGCTGCGAATTGGCCAGGTGAAGAGAGGGGCTAGAAGGGAGGTGGAAGAAGAGAGGAGTTAGGGAAGAGGTGCGGGTGCAGGGGGGGGGGGCTTAAGTACATTCATACGACCCTTTCTGAAACGGAGTGTTCTGTCGTCATCGCCATGGCTTGCAGAACTGCTCATCCTGGGAGTTGTGTGCTGCGGATCATCTGTGACCCGCCGGAGAATGACAGTGCTCGGTGAAGAACTCCTGACATCAGGGGGAGTTACCGACGCAGTGCTGCTCTGCGTTGCGTACCTTTTAGTGTGTGCTCTTGCCGGTGTGTCTGTGTGTGCGTGCGTGCCTGCTTCTGCTCGTTCTGCGGAAGATTCCGGGTTCGTCTAAAAGGTAATGAAGAGGGAGAAGCGACAAGGGATGGGAGGGCGAGGCGGACTGCCTGTGAAGCGAGCAGTCGAACAAAGGCGCCGGGGCTCAGCGCGTCTTTGGAAGCGGCGACAAAACGAAAAGAAAAAGCCCCGATGAGGGACGAAAGAAAAGAGCCGCTTCACAGAAGCTAAGGGAACCGCACACAAAGAGGGCAGGGAGTGTGGCAGAGATCGGCTGGGTGCGGAGGGAACTCGCAGTCGCCGAGGAGGTGAAGTAAAGCAGGCGGATCACGGAAGGCTGAGTCACAGATCCCCCGGAGATCCCGCGCGCACGCACAGCCGCAAAACACATTCGCTCACCACCACTCGAGTACACGCATGGACAGCGCGACGTCACCCTATAGCACCCCTACGCCCTACGCTTCAAAATGTATGCTGCTCCCTTCCGCTCCTTTCCGCTCCTCCCCAACAGGCGCGCATTCACGCCACCCATTCTTCATGTTTTGTGCCAGGCGAGAGAGAGAGATCAGGCGTTCGGTGCGGCACACGAAAGAGGCCACCCGTGTGCACAACACGGTGCTCAACCGAGCCCTCACCAGCGAGTGCTCTTATGCCGGAGGGCAAGAGAAAAAAAAGAGGCAGTCCGAAAGCAAATGAAAAAGGGTGAGCGAAGTTTGCAGAGGAAGAAGGTGGAGAGGCCGAGAGTGAGCGTCTCTCGCATCACAGGCGCAACACTAATAATAGAGAGGGAGTAAGAACAAGAGTGTAGCAGAACACACACACACACACACACACAACAGAGGTGATGAAAGACAACTGCACCATGCTGGAAAAGAAAACAAGCAAATCACAAGATTTTTGAGAGGGGGAGAAAGGAGAGGAAGAGACAAGGGTGCAGATCGCAACAACCCAGAGAGAGAGAGACGACAGCACGGCGTTGCTAGTGCGTGAGAGGGGCGGTGACGGTGGTGATCATCAGCGCCTACGAACCCGAATGGAGTGCCGAGTCACGTGGATGGCCCAACAACGAGAAACAGAAAGCTGGTAAGCGAGCGAAAGGAAAAGCCCCCTCCCCCCTGTCCACCACACCCTCCCCCTTTCCTCTCCTCTGCTCGCACTGCCACACTCGAAGACATCCGTGTACAACCATCCCATCTAACTGCTGTCGTCCGGCTTGTGCGTTTTGATGCGAAAACGGAATACAAGGAACGAAACATGGCAAGAGACACTAAGATGCCAAGCTCTTTTCATGGCGGTACATCGTGCATAAGCACGCATGTTTGTGTATAGAAAAGTGTTGCTGCACCACCACGCCAAGCGCTCGATCAGCACCCAAGGGAGGGAGGCCGAGAAAAGACGATGTAAGAAGAGTTCTCCAGGGACTCGATTTGTGGCCAACGACGTTCTATCCTTCCTCGAACGACCCCCCTCCTTCAGCCGGTCTTTCCGTAGACAGTGACTTGACCACACTGTCCTGCAGCGGTGGTGGCGAGAGCGCCTCGGCAGTCTCGTACATTTTCAGCCTCTCCTCCAGCTCCTCCACGCGACTCTTGTACTGCGCAGCGCTTGCACGAGCCTCCTCCAAACGCCGCGCGAGCCGCTCCACCGGCAGCAGCGCTTCCGTGATCTGCAGGGCATTTTTTGCCGGGTCCAAAGAATCCGTCATGTGCACGCGAGTCTTTTCCACCAGCTCTTGCGCCTCATCCTCCTCGCGGTCAATAAGAGCATGGTCGAGCAGCGTGGCGACCGGGTCTTCTTCGGGCATAAGGCTGGGCAACGGTGCCCGCAGATACCAGCGCACCTTCTCAGGTAGCACTTTCTGCACCTCCATCCGCTGCGAGAAGGACTCAAGGTCTTGCTGCAACTCGACGAACTCTGTCTCCTGCAACAGGAGCATTTGGCGACGGGCGGCACGTCGCAGGATGACGCGGCGGCGCAGCAGCGCCTCCGCCTCCTCCATTAGCCGTGGTCGCAGGCTCGTCAACGACAGCCGTGAAAGGATCAGCTCCACTACGCCCATTTCATATTTGGCCTTGCTCACCAGTCTCCGCACCTGGGTGATGTAGGCGACCAGCTGCCGCACGACCTTCACCTGGCGAGTCATCTCAACCTGATAATCCGCAATAATGGCCTCTGCGGCGCTGCGGTCCTGCTCGGTGCGCTCGAGGTATTCCGCGCAGGCGCGACTGACATTGCCGCTCTGGAATGCTTCTTCTGTTGCACGTTCACTCGCGGCGAGCTCCAGCAGCTTGGCGTGGTGCTTTGCGGCGCGCTGCATGAGGGATTCGACAGCTCGCACCCGTGCTTCGCAGAGCGCCAGCGGTGCCTCCAACTTCTGAAGATGCGTGGCATCAGTGGCACTCAGAGCTGGTTCTGAGGCCAAACTGGGCTCCAGCTCCACCAATAGCGGAAACGAAGCGGCTCGACCACACAACATGGGCGTTGAGACACCGTCGCCCCCGATCGCTGTTGCAGGGGCAGCAGCAGGAGCGGTGCCCGCTGCTGCGCAGGATCGCATCTGTGCGAGCTGCTCCTTCTGCGCAGTCAACGTCGCTTCCCGTGACAGCAACTCCTTACTTAAGAGAGAGAGGTGAAGCCCAACGGGCTTGCAGAGTGCCTGCTGTGCATGCGCCACGTTTCGCAGCTTCTCTTCCGTCGTGCAAACTGCCATGTCTGTCGTATGTGCCGGTTCAAGCGTGGATGCGGAGCAGCTGCGGTGGTGCGGATGGTGGGCGCCGCTGTAGACCTCCAACCACTCGAGCTGTAGTGCCTCCACGAGTTGTGCCGTGGTGGCGATGTCGCACAGCACCAGCAGGACTTGCTCATCATGCAGCGCCGCTGAGCCCTCGAGCGGGTCGAGGCTAGCGTAGTCAAAGAGCTCGAATACGGGAGGCTTGTGAAAAGGCAGTGGAACCGTCGGCGATAGCGAGGCAGACTCGGTAGTGGCAGCCTCAGGGGCCGCGGCGGCGTGCAGGGACGGCTCCAGCGCCTTTGCGAGATGGGACAGGAGCCCCTGCGCCGTGAACAGGTTGGTCGGAATGCAGGGAGTCAGGTGCGGAGACGTCCGAGCAGAGTCCGCACGCAGCGTCGGTTGCGCTGCCGCGTTAAACGACACCAAGGACGCGTTGCCAAATGGTGAACGCGCGGGCGAGCTGGCAGCGGTTGCCGACTCCAGCATAAAGTAGGGCACGCGCGTGCCGACGAAGGCAAACACAAGTTGCACCGTGATGCCGCTCATCTCTGCCTCTCGTGAGCGTCGATGCTCCGCGGGTGTCGAAAGTGTCAAAGAGCGACGCCCGCTCGAAACACGCTTTCCGTGCTTTCTGGTGCTGTCTGGCTTGACGCCGGCGGTGCACACTTCCTCGATCTCAAGCGGGTCGAGCGCTGCAGGTTCACAAGTGCGCAGTCGGAACAGAAAAAAAAAAAGATTGCGTTCTCTTTCTTTGTTGTGTTCGTTCCTGTCGGGCAAGAGATGTCCGTCTATGCAGGCGTTTCGAAAGCACTGCCTGCTGGAGCACACCGAGAGATGGGGGCGCCTTGACGGACACGCACGCAAGTGGCGGAAAATGTCCCGAAACGATGAGCCGAGCAAGAAAAAAAACACACACACACACACGCCACCCGCCCACAACAAACCACCAAGCGCGAGCGATACACGGAGGAGAAACCAGAGAAGAAAGCACCCAAGCAACAAAAGGTGAGTTCACAAACAAGGCAAGCAACTATGTATATACAGAGAGAGAGAGACAGAGAACGCTTGAAAGAGCTTGAAGGGCGGAGGTACCCTTAAAGCACCACTCCACCGAGAAGAGAAAGCGAAGAAAAAAAAAAGTGCGTCCGCAAATGCCGGAATACACAACGACACGCACGCACACGCACAGATAGACAGACGGAGAGATGACACGCACACACGTCCACTGAATCAAAGACGCAAAAGGAGACCCGGCAAAAAAAAAGAGTGGGGGACAATACAGAGAGGCAAAAGGGGAGAGAGACCTGCGGAGGACGGGGGAAGAGAAGCGAAGGGAGGGGGGGAGACGAGAGTACCCAGCCAGCGGAATTCCGAAGAACAAGGCGAGTGGACAGCAACAACGACCAATCGGCGAGCAAAACAAAAGCGTTCTACTCAGCAGCACATACGACAACGTAAAGCCGTGCAGTCGAAGAACAGGAGGAAAAACAAACGAAAAACTAACTTGCGAAGAGGAAGCAGAGCGCACTCACGGAGAAGAGAAGGCAACACGATCACCCAAACGGAGGCGGCAACGAAGAGGAGGACACGCACACACACAAACAAAAAACAGCAGGCAGCCTTTACCTGCAACTGTTGATGTCCATGTGCTCCCACAAGAACAACATAACCAAGATGACGACGAGAAAACCACAACAGAGAAAAAAACGCAAACAAGACAGAAAATGAAAGATTGGAGGAAGGCTCAGGGCGAAGAGAGAACAGAGGCCCACTCCTCAGTGGTCAACAACAACAACGAAGCAAAGTATGTCTCCACGCCTGGGGTTTCTATCGCGGCGTCACGTCTCCGAAACCGCAAAAGCAAATGACGAGGAAAAACAACGAAACAAACGGGAGAGATATTTTGAGGCCACCTGGGTATCGTGCCAACTCATCTAAGCTTCTGTGCGGCGAAGAACTGGAAGGGAGAGGGGGGGGGGCTAGCGGTGTGGTGCAGCAAAAACTCTGAGTCATAGAACCAGTGCGCGTCGCACATAAACAAAAACGCACAGAAAAATAAAAGACACAGAGAGCGAGCCAATGTGCGGCTCCCTCTCCGCACGCGATCAGAGGCTTGCGTGTGCGTGTGTGAAAATGCGTAACAGCTGCGAGCAAAAAAAAGGGGGGAAGGGGGGACGGGGGAAGGGCGAAAAGAGTGCCACAACGCCAAACAAACAACACCACCCCACACTTACACCCACATCCACAAGCCAAACCGACAAGGGGCCGTATCGTCGGTAGAGCAGCGCACCGCAAGTCTCTCGTCGTCTTTCTTCGTGTTGTTTCTTTCTCTTCTTCTATCCTTTCCCGCGTTCGTTCGCAGACTTTTTTGTATTCTGTGCTGCTTGCGCTGGCAGGGACAACGCGCCTGTAGAATGACGGACACCACAAGAGCAAACAAATGAGAACGCAACGAGAACGCACACACCCACATAAAAAAAAAAAAAAACAGCCGTGCCGAGCAGAAAACGGGTGTGCGTGTGCAGAAATGGCGAGCTCACTTTTTTTTTCAAGAGGTGAGGGGGAGGGGGAGGAAGAGGTTCGTTGTTGTAGAGGAAGTCATGGACGTGGAGGTGGGGGCCAATATGACAGCCGTTGAGGTACAACCCATGTAATGAAGCACGGGCAGTGAAACGTGAGGGGAAGGATAATGTCGGCAATGGTGCGAATGCGCAGTGACGTAGAGGGAGGGCACAAAGAAGGTTGCGGAGAAGGAGAGATGGGATGAGGCGTTTGTGGCGATGGTGAAAGGAACAGGTTTGCATTTGGATCAAGCGGCAGCCGGTCCTCGAAAAGCGGATGCCGTTGGGAACGCCATCAACGGCGCCACCATTGAACACAAGAGGCCCGTAGGTTCAACTTTTACAACGCCCGAAGTGCTGTGGTGGGATTCTAAGCATTGCGTGCATGCCCGCATGGCGGCACTTGGTAAAATGCGTGTCTGGAGGTCGCTGTCTGCAGGCCCGTGCACACACGTACATAAGGGCTAAGCCCTTTCCGGTGCCCTCCCCCTCTCTTTCTGTTTCTTTCCTTCCTTCGGATGCTGTTGGTTTCCTCCCTCCGACTGCCGTTGGAGCACCACTCCCGAAAGAGTGCGTACAGCAAGACAACGGCAGAAGTGTATGCTTGGCACACGAACGATGACAAACACACATGCACACGCACACATACAGACCTTCCGTCGGGGACGGAACGTGGCCGCGAAAAGTGTGGGAAGAAAAGGGAGGGCGGCCCCCCTCCCTTGGACGACGACAACAAAGATGTCAGCGGCCCGGCTCAACTACACTTTCACACATTTGCACATACGGAGAGCGAAGAAAATGATGATAGCGAAACAGCAAACAGTGCCGCTTCCAGTCTGCGCTAAATGACAGCGCAGGCAAACTGCTGCCCTTGACCAGCTACACGCGTCGGGATCGATGTGCCGTAGACGTCAAGGACCTCCAGCTGTGGCCAAAGCGTTCGAACATCGCCCATTGTGGTGAGCCGCTGGCACCGCGTGAAGTAGACTCGCTGCAGCGCCGAGCATCGCATCACTCCACAAATTCCAGCGTCAACGACGTCGGTGCGCTCGAGATGCAGCTCGATCAGGTGCTTCAGAGAGCTGAGCGCGTTGACATCAGACAAATAGCGGCACTCTGCACAATTTAGGTACTGCAGCGCGAGGCACTGTCCAATGCCTTCCAGCCCTTGGTTGGTCACCTGAGTCCGCGCCACACACAACACGCGCAACTTGCGCAGGCCGCCGAGACTATTCACGTCCGAAACACCGCGACACTCGGTGAGACGCAGCACTTCGAGTGTCTCGCAAGCGCTAACGACACGCACGCCATCGTTGTCGACGGAGGACTGTGTCAGCGTCAACTCCCTGAGCGCATAAAGGTTCTCCAAGCCTGAGAGGCACTGCACCTCCGTGCACCTTGTCAAGTCAAGACAGGAGACGCAGGCAAATGTGACACACAGCTGCTCCAGCATCGCGTCGGTGACAGAGCTGCGTCGGAGCGCCAGCCGGAGTACGCGAGCCGCCTCACCTGGAAAGCGCAGGGACACTGTTCGGCTCCTTGTCCGCGGCTCGTTTCCACACGAACTCACGCGGTGATAGGAATGGTGGCGGAACGCTACCGCGTGCGGGGTGCGTGGTCGCGGTCCAGCCGGTGGCTGCGGCAGGTACTGCTGCAGAGCTTGATGAATGTGCGCCACCGACTTGTTGGCACCCGGTGGACCCTCGCTATTTGGCTCGTCAGTGCTTACGCTCACGCTGTGCGTGTGCTGCAGCAGTCCCCGATGCCGCGGCGTCGTGCCAAGACGCCGGCGCTCATCCATCCCAGTGAAGCCGATACCAACACCACGTGGTGGCATTACAGAGATGCGATCGGCGTAGAGCACGCGCAGTTGCGGATAGCACCTCGACAGCTCTTCCAGTCGAGTCATTCGACTGCATCCGTTCAAGTGCAGCACCTGCACGACAGGGAATCGGCTCGCGCCAATGCTCGGTGACACAGGTGACGCGGAGCTGATTGAGGACAGTGGCGAGGTAGACCTTGCCGACGCAGCGCTCGATGTCGAGGAAATAAGTGTGGACGACCCGTGCGGGGTGCTCCGGCCATCGCTGCCGCCAGACGTTGTGCTCAGCGCGCCGCCAGTCGAGGCACCTACAGCCGTCAGCGAAATGTTGAGTTCCAAGAGCGCCGGCAGTGCGCACAGCGGCGACACGTCGCGGATGTCGACACAAGACTCCAGAGATAGGTAGCGCAACTTGCGACAGTGGCACAGGCACGCGAGTTCACTGTCTGCCACACTTGTCGACTCGAGGTTCAAGTACTCCAGCTGAGGCAGCTTGACGGCAAAGAAGAGCGACCGCACACTGGAGCAGCCGCTCAGGCTTAAGAAGCGCAGGTTGCGCGTGCACGGCAGGTAGCGCTTCGTCTCCTCGTCCGTGACGCGAGTTCCACCAAGGTTCAGCCACCGCAGCGAGCTCATTTTCTGCAGCCAAGACAGCCGCCTCAGCTCACTGCAGCCACACAGGTTTAGGTATCGCAAATCAGTGCACTCCTGCACACACAGCACACCAGCATCGCTGATGTTTGTGTGTGACACGTCGAGCGACAAAAGGCGATGCATGCAGCGCCCCGACGCAGTGAAAGCCGCCGCCAGAGACGTAATGCAGCGACAGGATGCCAGGTTAAGCCGCTGCAGGCTTGGCATGCAGTGTAGCGCACTGCAGCCCTCGTCGGTTACGAGGTTGTCGCTCAGGTTCAGCACGCGAAGCGCTGTCAGATCCTTCAACACGCCAATGTCCGTGAGCTGACGGAGTGATTGCAGGTGCAGCTCGACAAGCTTGTCACACAGCCCGATGTGGTGCATGTTGGCGTTGGACAGCAACGTCCGTGGCATCAACAGGCGCTCCAGCGTGCCGCGAAGGTTTGCGAGGAAGCTGAGGTCCGTGATCTGCCGGCACTCGTCCAGCACGAGCTGCCGCAGCTGCGTGCAGCCGGTGAGCGACAGGAGGTCCGTGTCCGTGACGGAGAGGCCGTGAAGGCTCAGCGACTGGAGATGCTCCAGCCGCCGTAACGGTTCCAGAGAGCGGACACCGCGGCAGCGATGCAGTATGATGCACTCGAGAGAAGAGCACGTGGTGAGTGCCTGCAGAAAGGTCTCGTGCAGCGGGGTGTGAAGAATGTGCAGGCAGCGCAGCTGCTTCAACGAGCCGAGAGAACGGACGCCGGAGAGGTACCAGTTCGTCACTTCACGGCCGGGGTCGGTTGGCGCGTTGTTTGCCGAGAGCCCATTATTATTATTGCGTGACCTGCGGAAACCTTGGCGCATGTCGTGTCTGCCCATCCCTCCACTCGCGTAACCGTTCAACGTCGTACCGTGTGCATCAGAGAAGTCAACCGGCCGCATCTCGTTTCCCTTGCGCAAAATGGAATCGATGCACCGCAGCGTCACCTGCTGCGACGCCGAGCAGGAGATGATGGAAAGCGACAAGAGGTCGGAGCACGTCGATATACACTGCAGCAGGTCCTCGGAGATGACGCAGTTCTCCAATTGGATTTCTTTCGGAGAGAGGGCGCGTTGCGCAGCTTTAAAAGCCGCCAGCTGCGCCGAGTGCACGTGGTGAAGTCGCAGCGAGACGCCGTAGTAGCGCGAAAGCCACCACGCGCCAAGAGTCAGAAGGTGAAGGGCCGCGCCGGACTTGCAGGTGATGCACACGCAGAGGGACATCTCGAGCGCCGTGCTTCGCCCACACTCCCAAAGGCACATGCGGTCGCGCATGTCAGCCGCAGCGGCAGAGCTCGACTTGAGTGAGAGGCTGACGGCCTGCGTCGTGGACGGAGCAACGCGGTTCACGCCGACATACGGGTAGCAGTGGTTCGACAGCGGACTCAGACCTTGCGGTGCGTCGACGCCACTGATGTAGAGTGGAATTACACGCGGCACTCTAGCGCTCGCACCGGATCGTGGCCCACTGTCGTCGTCATGGATTTTCTCGTCATCACATGGCTTGCCGCACCAGGCTTCCATAACGCCGTCCTCCTCGACGACCAAGCCGCTCGTGCCCAGACAGGCACCGCTGTATGCAGCCGCTGGACTGTCGCCCAGCGCGTCACAGCCCCAAAACAAACCTCCATTCACTATGGGGGTGATGCCTTCTCGAGTGAGCGCGTCTGCCCCGCCGGCGCTGTCGCACCCGCATCTGCTCTGCCCCAGCAGGATCGGGGTGACCTGGTAGTCACGCATTGAAAAGCCGCCGCCCTCCGCGTTGCGCTCCACGAATAGGCGCAGAAACGGATTGGCGGCCGCCAGCGCAAATGGGGCGGAGCTCATGTAATCCAGAATGGGTTGGAACAGCGACGATGTGGGGCGCCACGATCGCTTCTGATTTATGTTGACGAAGGAGGAGGACGCCTGGCGGGTGCTGCTGACACGTTGATCGTATGCGTGCGCTGATCGCACGGACCCAAAGGTTTTACTCAGATCTGAGTCCATTGCCGCGGCCAAGTTTCCGTTTTCGTTGCTTGCGAGGATTTCGATGATCGTTATGTGTCCTCGTACCACTTCAAGTGTTTTCTTTGGGCTGGCGTATTTTTGTTTCTTGTTCGTGCAGATTTCTGCTCGTCTCACTGGTGCGCAGAGGTGCACTGAAGGACCTACGGTGGAGGGGGGGTCTGTATGTGTGTGTGTGTGTGTGTATGAAGACTACAGCTGCACAGAAAAGAGAGAGGAGCCCGACAACGAAAAGCAAGAGAGCAAGAACACGCTGATTCTATGCGTTTGACCGAGAGAAAGGTGTATCTTCTCAAGTGGGTTACGTGGAGCTGTGTGCCACGAGGGCAACTGCAACGGAAAGAGTCAGGGAGCGGAGGGGGGAGTGTGCAGTAGGAGCGAAGAAACAAACACACAATGGGTCCCGTTTTTGCGGAATGCTGGCCGACGGGAAAGGAGGAAGAAGGGGACGGGAGAGAGCAAGCGGGACAGCGGAATATGACAAAAAGCTGCAAAGCCGGAATAAAAAAAAGGGCAAGGAAGAGGACAAGATGAGTTGCGCAGTGGGCTGTGGAACAGAAACGCACAACTGAACACGAAAAAAAAAATGACGGGCGAGAGGAAATAGGGGGGGGGAGAGGGCGCTCCCCGCCACTGCACTAAAAGCCAAAACTGTGACTTGATCCCACGCAGACAACGCAGGCACGCACATGCGAGGAGACAATCTATATATAGATGTATAAACAACTGCTAATCAGTGTGGAATGTGCGTGCCTATATCTCTGCTAATTTCAGTGCCACCTTCCCCCCCTCATCCACACACTTGCACGGGAACCAACAAGGAAAGAAAGAGGAGAAAATCTAAGAGAGGCGCCTCACCTCATACGAAAGACACGCGGTGGGGTGGAGTGTGAGCCACTTTGTGTGTAAATGTCTGTACGCTTGTACGCTTCTCGTTTTGGTCTTACCACGTGGGACTCCTCCCCCACGTCGGCAACAACAGTGCCAATCAAGCAAGCAGGTTCAACAGATGTATATATATATAAATATGTACTGGTGAAATAAAATGAGGGAGTGGAACGAGAAACAGGTAGGGCGACGAGAGAGCGCAGGGATGGTCAGAGCGCGCTTGCAGCCCACTTAGGCACAGAACTCGTCACTTCCTACTCGCCCGACCAAGTCGACTGCCGCGCAAGACGGAAGTTGCACTCGAGTCGCTGAAGAAAAAAAGATGTGGGCCACCGTAAACGCAGGCAACAGAGACCCACATGCGAGCGGCCTTTCGACGGGGCTCACTTTATTGCCCCCCGCGGGGTGCACACGTCTGCACTCCCACAAGCGCTTGACCTCAGAGTGATAGCGTAAAATTACGTACTGGGCAACAGCTTGGAGACCGGAGCGACACACTGAACACACCAGAGGAGTAAGTTGTGTAAGACGATGACGTGTGTGTGGGTGGGCGGCGCGGCGACAGGTATGAACAGAAAAGAAAGCAAGACGCAGGAGCAGTAGAAGCGGGAAGCATGCATGCAAACGACGCGAAGAGAGACATGTGCGCGTGTTTCTATCATTTTGGAAGGAGTGAAGGAGGCGCTGGCGCACGCCACGCCGTGCCCCTCTCTCTGTTGACACGCAGAGTGACCTCCGTTCTGAGAAGCACACGCATCATTGCATCGACGCCAAATTTGAGGCGTGCCGCCACACATGCCGCCTTCTGCTCCTCAAAATGAGCAACGTACCAGTTTACACGTCAGAGCAGCCGTGCCACAGACCTACACACACACACACACACACACACATGCACACGCGAAAAGGAAAGAGCGATTTGACGCCCAGGGAAACTCTCCTCTGGATGTCTGTGTGAGAGAGGAAGGGGCGGTGGGGTGGAGGGGACAACGCCGTTGCGTCTTTTCCCATTTCTGAGAAAGGGGTCATGGATCGAAATCACCGAACTCGACATGCCTCTCTTAAAAGTTTGTCTTCATGCAGTTCTAGTTCATATGCTGCAAAATCGCCGCTGTGGCAGCGGACGCACTATGTCCTTGTCTTTCTCGCCTCATCGTACACCGGCCCCTCCCCTTCCCTTAGCGTGATGCCTGGGCACTCAGGGAGAGGGGGAGCAGAAAAAGCGACTTGGAACAAAACAGCTGCAACATAAAAAAACATAAATCGCGCAAGAGCACGAAGGCAGCGACGCGGAAGTTATGAAGCGGATTTGCCGACCGGGATATACACAGCCACCTCCCCCCCCCCCCACTTCACACATACACACACACACAGAGACAGACAGACACACAAACGCAAAGACACACACGCTCAGGCTCACATTCTGAGGCACGGGCCAAGACGCGCACAGCGGCAGAAGGAGCGCGTGCCTATGTGTGGGTGATTCGGATGGAGAGAACGAACATAAAAGAAAATAAGATAAGCCGAAATGAAAAGAAAACGCAGTGTGAAATGATGCGCCCGGAAATAAGCGCACAACTGCGCACTCACACAGACGCGCATGAACGTATCTGTCAGCGCCACAGAAGAGGAACTGAGAGGGTGGGAGGAGGGAGAAGCAAGTAGCGAGTGGTGGTGGTGGTGGAGGGGGGGGTCAAGAGAGTGGCCAAGAAGATAGCAAAGAAAAGCGGAAAGGATCGACAGCGAGCATATAAACACCTAGGATGCACAATGAGAGAGAAGTGAGGAGAGAGACAAGTTAGAGCAAGGATGGGTGGCACCCCTCCCCTCGAAACGTCCACAGCGGACGAGAATAAAAACAACACTGATCATTTTCATGCGTCTCAGCGTCCCTCGTCCGGTGCATCTTGGCGGAGGAGAATGTCAAAGAAGGCAACCACATCGTCCAAAGAAGACTGCAGGGACATGTTGCTGTCCAGGCGACACACGTGCGCCTGCGATACACACAGCTCATCCTTCAGCATCTCCTCCAGAGTCTGCTTCAAGCGTGAATGACCAAGAACCACAGCTTCCTGGTAGGGGCCGAACAAAATGACCGCCATCACGTACATTAGTGCCTGCTCGGCCTGGTAAAGCAGCCACACAAATCGCTCAACGACGCGTGAGCCACAAGCGCCGAGCCGGCTGCGCGGCCCGAGCTCTTCCTGATACTGCTTCGACAGGAGGAAAAACGGGTGCGACACGCACCACCACACGTGGTACGGCCACGCTAGTCTACGGAGCACCTTGCCCAGTGCATGCCGCACGCCACGGCGCTGTGTCAGTGTTTGCGGGGACTGCAGAGCGCGCAACTTCACCTCCAAGTTTCCATCCAACAGGGTCTCGTCAGAGATGGCGCCGCAGGCCATGTGCAGTGTCTCCGCGGTGGTCTTCGCGAGCCCAGCCGCGGCAGCGGGAAGCTCGTCACCGGGTAGTTGGGTGCCCACTAACATAAACCGCGGCATCGTTTTCGAGGACTTCGCCGGCTTGTTGGCCTCGGCGCCGTAATCGCTGCCTATGTCCGGGCTGGCGGAGAGGACGCTGCGTATCCAGCGGTACCACTCTTTGAGGTACAGCGTGCTGGTAAGACTGCGGCGATGGTACACAAACATGACCCCATCATAATGGATGTTGCGCAGAAGCATCCGAGCGACATCGCGATAGCCGTGGGTGCCGCCTAGTTCATGAAACTCGACGGTCTGCAGCACGGTTTGCCGACGCGGAGGCGAGGCGCTGGCCACCAGATGCGGCAGGGCGAAGGAGGTGTTCGAGCCGACGAAGCCCTGCCCCCGATACTGGAGCACGCTGTTTGATCCTCCGTAGCCGCTGGTCGAGCAGGGGGTGCCGTAGACAGAGCAGCTTGGGTAGTTGCCGTTCTCGCCAGAGTGGAAGTTGGACGGCGGCGCCGTGTACCTCGTCATAGCGGCTGTATCGTACGGTGTAGACATGGCTACATTCGGGATGGTGACGGTATCGTCAAGCACCGTCGTGGTACGCTTCAGAGCATCCACAGCAATCCCCACCGTCGGCCCCCACTTGGGGCCGAGGTCGTCATCGGCCACTGCACTCTGTGATTGATATGGGCTCTCGGGGGCTGACACTTCATCGGTGCTCGTAATGGAAGTGTCGCCGAAAATGTGGTCGCACAGGCGCCGGATGAGCAGCGTCTTGCCGACGCTTGCCTCGCCAACGACGAGAATGCGCGTGACACGTTCATGACCGCTGCCTGAAGCACTGGCGTAGCTACAGTAGCCTGACGTCATCTGAAGCTCGGAAGGACGATAAGGCGACAAGAGAAGAAAAAGCAGACCGAAAGTGTCTCTGGCTTTCCCGTGTCGTTTTGATTTTTCACAGGCCGAGACCGGACTCGGGAGGCACAAGAATCACAGAGACGGCGCGGGGAAACAAAATAGCCCACAAGCACAGACATATGTATAGAGTCGGAGAGGGGGAAAAAGGGGGTTGGAGTGTGAGAAGAAGAGCACCCACATACGAGGAGGATGCGGCCCCCCCTCCTCCGACAAGAACATGGCACTAGCACGCATGTGTGCAGGCACAGGAAGGTAGTGTCACCTCTCCCGTTTTGTTTTCTCTCGCGTCGTCCAACACAAGGGGCGCCATCACTCCCGCAGAGGCTCGCGAACGACGGCGCTGCTGTAGAGGGTGATCAACAACAACGCAAGAAGCTACCTTCCTTCCGCGCCATCTTTTTGGAGCTGACGCACGTCTTTTGGTATTGTTTCGCACTTGTGTGCGTTTTGTGTGGGAGAGGAGAAGCCTGGGAGTCGCCTCTGCTGTTAAGAGACGACCTACTACGATCAGCACGACTTTTCGCTTCCGGAGCTGGCACCATGGCACTGCCCGCGTTTGCACAGGCAACAAACAGAAGCGCAGATGGACAACAGCTTCACAGACGCATGCGCGCGCGCGCACGCACATGGTGTCTCATTTTAGTCGCGCATCCGCCATATCTTCACGCTCTTGTCGCTCTCTGCCGTGATGAGGCGAGTGCCCGAGACGTCGTAGGTGAGGGCATTGATGCCGCCCTCACCATGCAGCGTCCCTGGCAGCGACTTTGTTTTCGCCCACTGATACGGCGCGTAGTGCCGCCCCGCCACCCGCCTCGGTTGCGGAATGTTCCAATCATAAAACGCCAACTCGCCATCTTGACTGCCGACTGCCAAGACATTGCGTGGGCTCACTGCACAGCAGCTCCACCGGTACGAGTACTCCCCCACCTCGTCAGCGCCACCGGCGGATGCGCTTGTAGCAGGCCTGCTTTTGTGGCCATCAAGGACGCGCGTGCTGGCGTTCGTGACAAAGTGGCCTGATGGCAGCTTCCATACACGCACCTCGTCGGCACCACACGACACGAGCGCGTCGCCGGCGGCGGTGAAGGCCAGTCCACGTACCGGCTTCTTGTGACGCGTGAGCCGCTGAAGCGGTTTGCCAGACGCCAAATCCCATAGGTAGATGAACCCGTCGCTACCACCGGAGATCACCTGAGGCTCCTCCTGCTGCACCACCAGCGACATCACGCTGTCCGTGTGTCCCAACATCGTGTGCACGACGGCCCGCGAGCGCAGGTCAAAGACGCGCACCGTCTTGTCGCGGCCGCCACTAATGACCACATCCAATGATGGATGAGCTGCAACGCAGTGCACTGCGCTCTTGTGTCCAAAGAACTCGCGCACCACTTCGTTGCGCTCGAGATCCCAGCACTTTACGGAGTGGTCGTCGCTGCCGCTGAACATGTACGGAGACACCTTACTGAGCGAGATAGACCGAACGGCCTCCTTGTGCCCCGTCAAGTTCATCTTGAGCACCCCTGTTTCGAGATCCCATACCTTGATAATGGCATCAAAGCTGCCGGTCGCAAACCACTTGTTGCCAGGCTCTACAGCCGTCGCCCAGACCCAGCCTTGATGGCCCACAAGCACCTTTGCGAGCCTCCACTTTGGCGGGGGAGAGTACTTCCGCGCCTCCGCCTCCTCCGCGGCGGCCTTCGACACCACAAGAGCGCTGCGGGCCTTTAGCTGCTCCGGATTCACCGAGACAATGTCGTCACCGTCGCGAGCCCGCTTATGCGTCAGCATGCCGCTGCTCGCTGACGCAGAAGGCTTGCTGGTCGCTTCACCCGACGTGTTGCTAACCACGGTCACGATACCTTGACGCACTACATCGTGGCAGGGAGGATCGGTCTGCGTAGCGGCATCTGCTCCGACGCCGTTCTTGGAGGACGTCGCGACGGCGGCGGTGGTGGGTGGCGCAGTACGCGGGTACAGGGCTCGCCACAACACGTTCGCGCGTCGTCGCATCGCCTCGGACATCATCGCACTGCTGCTACTTCTGTTGCTGATGAACGTCCGAGGAGGCCCATCAGGGTCGAAGGCAGGCACATCCAGCACGGCAACGCCGCGGAGTTCCTGGGCGGCATCCGCGTTGGCAGCGAGGAGCTCCTCCATACTTGTCTGATTCATCCCTGTGCGTCCGTCTGCTGTTGTGGCTTTTCCTTTTTTGTCTTTTTTTGCGCTTTCGTGTACGCAAGAAAGATAGGTGGCCGAACACCTGCCCACTGAGTTGGACTCGTTTTGAAAGTGGACACACAGGGCGAACCCGTGGCCTCGCCCTTGACCAGGTCAAAGACTGTCGACGCTTTCGTGTGTAGCGCAGCACAGGAAGAAAGATGAGACGCTGTTCACCGACTTAGTCTGCGGTGGCAACACAGACTTCACCGAGTAGCTGGTTCGTTGAGAAAGACGGGAAAAATGGAGGGGAGGTACAAAAGGGTGAGACTCCTAGTAATATATATATATACATACATATTTTTGCGAAAAGCGCGAGCTCATACGGGGTGTCGTGCAGCGCACCGAAGGTGATTGCTTGCACTGGACGGAGCGTACACAGCGACCGAAAGCCACAGGGCAAAGGAAATCAGCCAAGGTGGATGCCTTCACAGCCGTTCCTCGTTTTCTTCGATTTGGCCTTGATTAGAGAGCAAACAAGTCCGGCTTCTGCACGCACACGCACACAAGAACGAGACGCAAAGAGACCGTCAAGCAACCGCACGAACACAGCAACACAAAAGCACGCACCCACGCACCACAGCAGCAATCTGCGCTCGCAGCGCACCTTCATGAGCACCACGTAGGAGGAGAGTGGGGGAGAGGAGAGGAGAAAACATTCTGTGAAAGCGGATGCACACATACGAGAGAGAAACATTCACCGATGCGATCCTAATTTGTTTCCCTCAGCCGCCTTCCTGGGCGGCTCGCAATGCTGTGGCCGGATCCGAGTCCGGCACGTACGCCTCCCACTTGGACGTCTTTACGCGCACCGTCAAGTTGTCAGCAAGGCCGTCGAGGGATGTTCCGCGAAAGACCTCCCTGAGCAACTCGCGTGTGTACTCTATCGGCTCATAGCCGTCTGCCGTCATACGCGCGTATACCCGCAATGCAGCCTTGTGATCCTTGGCAGCCGCACAGGCGCCAAGAACGGTGTTGTAAGTCACTTCATTTGGCCGTACCTGGCTGGGATCCGTCATTCTTGCTTCCAGCAACGCTATCGCCGGTGTGCACACCCCGGCCCGACGGCAGCCGTCCATGGCTGCCGTGTAGGTGAGTGCATTCGGTGCAATAAAGAACTCCTCGCACTGATCCAGCACCTGTAAACCCTTCTTCCACTGCCCGCATCGTGAGCAGACGGAGATGAGCGCTGTCATCGTCTTCACATTAGGTGGGACCTCAACCAGTCGCATCTCAGCGAAAATACGCAGCGCCAAGTCGAGCTTCTTGGCATTTGCGCAGCCGTTGATCAGGGTGGTGTACGTGTACACATTCGGCTTCACTTGATTTGCCTTCATCTGGCGAAAGACCATCATGGCGGCGTCCATCTGCCCAGCACGAGTGCACGCCGTCAGTACCGTTGTGTAGTGGAACACATTCCGACGCACCAGGCTGGACTGCTGCATGTGCTCAAACATCTGCAGGGCGCCTTCCCAGTTACCTGACCGTGCAAAGCTGTTGAGCTCCTCCGTCAGCCAACGCGAGGTGAAGCGTGCTACGCGTGCCGCAGATAAGGAAGCCATGCTCGGCGACCCTCAAGAGCGAAGGAAAGGTGAAGGGAAAAGTGGGCGAGCAGAGAAGGCACACTGAAGAAGCCACAACGCAGGCCAGCTCAGGAGAGGGGCGCTCAGCAAGAGACCGAAAAGAAAGAGAAGAAAGCAGCGGCGGTGTCACTCTCCGCGCTCATTACCCGAGCAAATATGATGGCAGGCAAGTGTGTGTGTGCTTCTGCTTGCGAGCAGCGAGAGAGAGAGAGAGAGCGGGTAGGGTGGGGGTGGTAGTCGCGAAGGTAGGGGGCCGGTGCTTGCACGCCGTTTTCGCACCTTCTCGGTAACTGACTCGGAAATCACGTGTCGAGCGACCCACAGCGTCGTTTGCCATCGTGGAGTCACCGGGAAACACAGGGAGGACAGTGCGAGTAACAAAGATAGAGGCCGTGGAGGGTATGGCACTGTCGCTAGGGACATTGTGGCACGAACATACTGGAATCCCATCTACGGAAAGCAATGGGCGTCGCCGCGCTATCCACTGCAGAGGAAAAGGGTCCAGCCTCTTCCTCTCTGCCAGCCCTAGAGGAAGCGCGTGCACGTCCAAACCCGCGCGCACCTTCTTAGGCCGCCAGAAGGGCTTCGTGAAGCTGAGAGAGCCGCAACAGCGCGATGAGCACGCGTACCCCTCCTGCTGTTTCCTATTTGACAGACTGGAAAGCTCTCGTTGCTCATCTATCTGGTTCCAAGGCGTCGAGGCGGTTTCAGCACTGCCATGACTGCGTGCCGCGGCGCTTTCAGTAAGATTCGACGCCAGCACCGAGCCAGCCACCTCCTCATGTGTTTTGTTGCGTGTGTGCTTTTGTTTGTAGATGTGGCAACTAATATGCTCAGCCGCCGGAGCACCGTGATACACAACTGCGACGTTTGGGTGACCACAGCCCATGATAAAAGCATACACATGCACACACACAAAAAAAAACGACGATGATGTGTCAGACAACACCCCTCCTCATGCGTTCCCGAGATCCATTTCTGTCACGACGTCCACAGACGGCAGCGAACGCCTTCGTGTCGATACGTCTTCGCCTTCACCAACCACGAAAGGTGAGGCAGCCACCCGGGTACAAGCGTCTCGTAAATGTTGAATGCGATGTCTGCATGTGTCTTGGAAACGTTCAGTGAGTACTTGTCCGTCGATGCATCGCCTGGCGCGACGCAAACAACGATGCTCTCGCTCCACCCACGCAGGTTCACCGCCTGCACATTCCCTTCACCGAAGACCTTCGCGTACGGTGCCACACCCGCAGCAGAGGGCAGATGATGGTCGTTCATCACCAAGAGACCGCCTGGCTTGAGAAGTGTGCGTGTTGCCAGCACCCACGGGTGCAGGTTGCGCATAGTCGCTTGCATTGGCTCGAAGATGTCCATGTAAATGAAGTCGTACGCGGTGGGTGGAAGGTTTGCAAGGCACTGGTCTGCATCTTGCAAGTGCACCTTCGTTTTGGTGTCAGAGTCGTGAAGCGTGCCCATTTGCATGCAAGACGCAACAACCGCCGGCTCCACCTCAACGACCTCGATGAGTGCGTCTGCGCCGAGGACGACGCGCAACGCGTGAGCCATGCTGTTGCCGCCCATGCCGAGAATGAGCACACGCACTGTCGGAGGCGGACACCACGCCTGTAGTACCGAAAAGGCAGCGATTTCAGAGCTGCTCTTGAAATCGCCGTCGTGGGCAAGAGATGCCCTTCCGGGCTGGGTGGTAGAGTGGACTTGCTGAGCGGCGCCTCCACCGTGCCCTGTGCCCGTTGCAACGGCGGCAGAGGAGGTGTTGTTTGCGCGCTGGCTCGTTGATTCGGTTGCCATGGTGGAGCTGCTCTCGTCGTAGGCAGTCATGACAGCCTCAAGCTGACGACCTAGTTGCTGGGGCGTGCACTTTCGCGCGTCGCACGCGTGCGCGAGGCGCAGGGACGTGTAGATGATCAAGGAAAAGGACACCATAGAGCCGCCGACACATTGCAGAATGTGCGGTGCGTCGCGTAACACCACCGATTGCACATGAAAGCTATGATCGCTACCCCTCCCTCTCTTGTAGGCGTCCTCATGGACAAAGTGAACCGTGTCAATCGTGTACACGCGAAGCGCCCTATCGCCGTCGGTGCCTGACGGGGGCGTCCCAGTGGTTGCTCTAGCTTGTGCCACGGCACGCTCTGCGGCTGCTTTCGCCGGCACCGGGTAGCTCGCGCGTGGCGGCCGCGGCCCGTTTTTGCGCTCCTGCCACGTCGGCGCATGCACAGGTCTCAGTTGCACAGTGGTGCGTGCCCACACCACATCAACACGCTTGAAGACCTTACAAGGAATGCGGCACAGCACCTGCGTGTGTCGCGTCACTACCTCCGGCACGCGTCCAGTGGTGAGCCGAAGATCGATAAAGCACCGCCAAAAGGGCAGTGTGCGGTCGAACTCTTTCTCGATGCCTCGCTTCACCAGTGCCCCAGATACTCGACGCCGCTTCGTGTGGCGGAACTTCAGCTCACTCGTCCTCCGCCTTCGCCTCGGCGCTAGCGGGGGCATAAGGAGGGCGTGCACCTTGATCGAGGCAGCCCACCTGGATTCTTTCACTAAGTTTTGTTCCTGTTCTGGCGTCACTGTGTCTCTGCACGAGCTGCCAGCAAAAAGAAGCAGCGCGACCGTGTCCAATGACGCGGCTGGCAATCTATGAAAGTGTCCAGGTGAATCTATGCGCACACAGGCGTGTGCGTCTGTGTGTGTTTGGGGGGGGAGGGAGGGGGAGTTCGTGCAGGCACAGTGGCATCGATGCCTTCGAGGGCTCTCTCCGTCTTTTTCCAGCACAGCCACAGAGGGCGCACAAGGAGAGACGGAGAGCAGTAGACCGTGCGGCTGGAAACGCACAGAAGAAAGACGAGGAAAGCCAGCAAGCGAGAAGTGTACCTATCTATACATATATACAGATGTAGAGAGGGAGAGACAGAGCAGGGGGTCGACGCAGCACTTTCCTGAAAATTGCTCGTCTTCCTTCTCTGTGCTTTTTTTGTGTGCACAAGGCATCGACGAACGAGCAAAAGAAAAACCTGGGAAGGGACGGGGGCGGGGGCAACTGCGCCTGTGTGCGTGTATCTGTGCCCATGTGCCGCAGCTGCACCAATTTGGTGCAGGCCGGCACTTTTTCTTCTCTGCTTCCAACGCTCATGTGTTAGACGTGCATCTGCGAAGATGCAAAGCAGCGTTGCTTGTATGGCCGTCGTGCGCGTCTGTGGTGGCGGCTCTTCACAGACGCTCCACGGGATGCTCCTCGCACACAAGTGATCAGATGTTCTATATGTTTCTTCCTTCTATGCCCCCTCCCCGGGATCGGCACACCCGAGAGAGAGAAGAAGCGACGGGTTTGTCAAGGTTGCCTCTATTCGACAGCGGCTCTGTCCAACAACTCGCGTTCGCGTCGCGCCATACCTCCCTCACAGCTCTCCACTGAGGAACGCCAAGTGGGCGGGATCGGCGAACGACTTACGACCTCTGAGCGCCACACCTGCCACTGGCGTGTCGGCGGCCTCCTCTACAAAGGAGACTGAGCGGTTTCGGCGTTGCCGCTTCACGCTAGCGGTGAGGCGTTGCTTGGAGCCTTTCAGGGCAGATGGTGATGGCTTGTCACTGGCAAAGCCGCGTCCCGCAGGTGTGCCCTTTCCGTTTCCAGACTCGTAAGCGGCAGAGCCCAGGCTCCTACCAGAGAAAGTATTCGGCGAGATCAAGGAGAAGAGCGATGGCCGATCGTAGCCAACCCCGACAGCGGCTGCATCGCCGCGCCCTTTCTTCTCCGTTGACAGCGTTGAAGGGGGCACGCGCGACGTCGGTTCCTCCACGTCCTTCGACGCTGCCGCAACATGACCGCGGTCGTCAAAGTGCACGCCATCCTCGCTCGCATGCGCGCATCCGGGAAGAGGGAAGAGCGGCGCCTGCGAACTTGCGCCCGGGCAGCGACGCGACTGCTCGATCGCCTCGTGCAAGGCGCGTTCCGCCGTCGTCAGCGCTGCCGTAGAGAAGGGGGCGGCTTCACGACGCTGCTTGCTCTCAAGCGGGGAGCTCGGCAATCGTTGGCGGCGCATCTCCGTCTGGAACTTGAACGGGCTCAAGGCCGTGGTGCGCGAAGATGTGCCGTTGCTCCCCGCACTCTTGTGCCGTGGAAGACCCACGGTGCGTACGAGCTCGTCGTGTTCCGCCTTGCGCACTCGTGCGACGGCCTGCCGCTCAAGAAACGCCGAGACACCAGTGACGTGATTCACGGACACCGCAGTGTCCGCCCCCTCGCCCGCGCCGCTTTCCATACCCACATGTCGGTCCGTGTTCGTGCGGGGCCGAAACGTGCATTCCACAAGTTCCTCCATCGCCTTGCCCTCCCTGCGCTCTTGAATCAAGTCCTTTCGCTGCTGGAGAGCGGCGATTTGTCGCTGATAAAAGTGCTCCACCTGGTCAAGCGTCAAAGGGCGGCCGTGCTGCTTTCGTTGCTGCTGCTGCGCCGGTAGCTCGTCACCGCTCCCGTCAGCTCTTTCGCCCCGTGCCTCTGTTCGAGGCGACGCCGTGCGCAGAGACGTTCTTCTTCGCCGGGTGTCCTGCCCGACTTCAGTGGAGTTCTTCACTTCGGTCTTTCGTTGCTGTGAAGGGCTACGAGAGTGGCCTTGCAAGGAAGGCTGGTGCGCCGGTGCAGGAGCGTATAGATCGTTGTCCATGGCAACGCGGGCACCGCCGCTCGAGCCGCTGCCCCGCTGCGACGTCAGCCGCTTCACAACATCGCCGTCACGGGAGGGCATGTGCTGCAGCACGTACTTCGTTCCAGGTGACAGTTGCGGGCGGAAGGGACACTCACGCGCACTCACCAGAGCCTGTCTACGCCGCTCCGAAGCCTCGCGTGCCGTTTTAGCGCTGTAGTAGAGACGCTGATTCAGCTGCTTTGCATCCACCTTGTGCGCGGCAGGTCTGCCACTGCTGAGCTCTGGCTCCTGCACGGCGGTGGCACGGAGCGCCGCCTCCTCCCGCTTCACTTCCTCGTAGAGTGCCTGACGACGAACAAAGTCCTCCTGGAAGAATGGCCCGTGCGCTCCTTCGGCGATCCACTTGGCTGACGTCGGGTTCGTCAGCGGCTGATGGGTCGCCTTCGGCCCCTCGACAGCTTTGCCTTTGTCGACACCGTTAGTGGTCTCACCACTGTTAGAACTGTTGTGATCCAGCTTCTCCATCCGCTGGCGCTGCCGAGCCACCGCTAATGCGTAGAGGGCGTCGCTGCGGCGCCCAGCGTTGGCAGAGGTCTTGGAGATGCTAAGAGGCGGCGCGTCGACGGAGCGGTTGAGGAGCTGGCCCAGTTCGCTAGTGGAAACGGCGTTCGCACAGCGCTGGCGCGCTTCGTCAAGCGCGGCGGACGTAGCGGAGATTTTGGGCTGAAAGGAGAAGGCCTCAGCGGCCGCTGCCTCTGCGCATTGGCGGTGCTTCGACCGCTCTGCGAGAAATCGGTGATTGCGCGCCAGGAACTCCTCCTGCTGTTGGCGACGCTCCTCCGGACCTCGTGGCTGAGAGGTACCTGCACCTACCACAGATGCTTGTGTAGACTGCCACGCCACTGTCTGCTCTACCTCCTTGAGTTCCTGCTTCCGTTGGCGTTCGCGAGCGACAAACTCGCCGTAGTGGAGAAGTCGTTCCTCCACGGGGACCAGGTCAAGGTGCTGCAGGCGCTCAGCGTAGATGGGGGCTGTGTGGTTTATGTGGGGCTGAAAAGCACCACGTAGAGACGCTGCCTCGGCTCGCCGCCGCTGCTCCTCGCGGTGGCGTCGCCGCATCTCCAGCTGCACCGCCTGCGCGGCTAGCCGCTCAAAGACTGGACGCACGCCCGACGGTGACGAGGACGACCCGATGCCAGAGGCGACCGGAGGTGCTAAGCGGCTTGGACTGTCGGCCTGCGCTGCATCCGTGACTGCGTCTGCGACAGTTGCGAAGGGCGTACAGGTCTTTGGCTGGAACGGATGCGACACACGGAATTGCCGCTCCCGCTCCACCGCCGCTACCTGCTGCCGAAGATGGCGCATGTGTTCGTCAAAGGCGTGCCGCTCCTTTGTCCCGAGGCGGTAGTACCGCGCCAAATGAGAGCTCGTCTCTGGCTCCGTCTGACTCTCCACCGGCTTGGGCACGGCGCCGCCGTCATCACGATGGACCTCGTGCACCGTATAGGTGCTTTCATCGGATTCCGAGAACATGCGAGATACGTATTCCCGAGAGCAAGGAAGATAGTCACGCACGAGGACGTGCAGAGAGGCGGGGAGGGGGCGGGGTGGAGTGAGGAAAGTCGTACGCAAGTGACCAGCTCGGCGCTGATGCGTCTGTGAACGAGTGTGTACACGAACTGCTTAGAAAAGGCGGAGGCGAGGGTGAGATCCTACAAACAAACAACACGAGAACCGAAAAAGGGCAAAGAAGCCCCCGATGATTGTATATCGCTTCCCCTGTTCTATGACGGTGCGTTCTCCACACATGACGATGGCGCTCTCCGCTACCTCGAGGATGTCTGAGCGAGCGAAACCAAAGAGAAACGGAGCACGTCTCCAATACGCTCTCCCGCTACTCCGCGTGGCAGAGATCGAGAGATCCTGAGAAATTGCCCGTCAGTGTGGGAAGGTGCACTGCGAGACACCGCGAGAGGTGGGCGAATTTGTGAGAACCGGCACACGCGCGAGCGAGAGGGAGAGATGCGCACATGCACGAGGATGGAAGCAGCAGACACACAAAAAGGGAGAAAACGCGTGAGAAAGCAAAAGTTTACCGTTCACATACGCGCCGCCGGTCTTTGCTCGGCTACATCTCCTGTTTTGGAAGGCAAGTGTCGCACTCGTCGCATTCGCTTGCGGCAACCCATGCTTGCCTGCTGCCGCTTCTGTGCTGCCCCCTCCCCCACCACCACCACCCGAATGCCCAGCGGGGAAAACTGGAGGAGACCGAAATATGTATGCGAGCGCGCAGCAGCACCACAAAGGACCGCGCTCGTACAGGTGCATGCCACCTGCACTCCTGTGGAGATGTCGTTGTTGGTAAGAGAGACGCCCCAGTGAGCTTGCTGCTCTTTTATCTGTGTATAGCGTTTCGCCTTTTTCTTTCGTTGTTGCTGATAGTTTGCGAAGGCTACAAGGAAAGGAGGAACAACATCGGGTTACTTCACATCGGCTGAGAGAAAGGAGACCGAAAAAAACTCAAATCCTTCTCCCTCACCGCCATGGTTGCACAGCTACATCAGCGGGCATACACACAGGGCAGCGGCACTTCGCAAAACAAAAAGACAGCCGAGTGGGTCATATATACAAGGCAGCACTGTTGTGGGTGTTGCCGTCGAGGCAACCGTGCGCACTGTCTGTGTCTGCGCGTCCGTGTATGTATGCCTGCGTAGTGTGAGGCAGCTTCGGAAGGGATAGAAGAGGAGAAGACACGGCATTGCACCTCCGAGGTGCACGCCTGGAAGTCCGGTCTTCCTCTCGAGTCCTAACGGCACGGGGAATCCAAATCAAACAAGCGAGAATAAAAACAAAGGAAAAGAAAAAGAGCGCGACGCCCACAAGGTGCAGTCGTTCTAGTATTACCTTGTACATAAAAAAAAAGAAACGAAATGGCGTGCGTGGGGAGGGAAGGGGAGAGGCGGGAGGCGTCTTCCACGAAGTGCGGAAGCGCCACACAGAGAGAAACCGCGGAGCAACCGCTACAGGACACGACTCGAGAGAGGCCCGCGCCCGAAAGGGTGGGCGGTAAGCGGAGAAGAAATCACGACAGCAACATCAGAACGAATAGTTGCAGAGCAGGCGCTTTTGCCACGTTTTCTTTTTCCCGACGTGTCCATATTCGACCAAGTACAGGGCAACAGAATATACGCACACCCAGCCACAGCTCCACCACCGCTGCCGCACCACCGCGACATCCAGGCCCTCTGGGACGCGCCCGCCCAGCCCCTGTCATCGAATCAGGCCACGCGTCTAACCAGCTCTCCCCGTCCTGCCCCTCTCGGTCCCTCCGCCGGCGGCGTGCTGCCCGATCCGCGCCAGACGCAGAGGCGGGTGGCCTGCACGCCTTC